>NW_027511862.1:0-20354 GCF_048772815.1 Callospermophilus lateralis
TATCATGAAGGTCGGAAGCAAAAATTTATGTTGAGATTTCAGGGGAGTCTAGTGTTCTGGCCGCCTAACAACGCCTTTCATTGAATGTGTCATTCACCAGTATCTGCTTAAGGCTACATCAAGAGGAAACATACCTTAGAGATAGAACGTAGAACTACTGTACTGTGTCAAGTTTCAAGAAGCTAGCACAAACCGTGTTATATTTAGAGTTCTAACTGCATCTGTCAATATAGGAGAAAACAGAGTGAAACCTAAAAATTCACACTGTTACTGCAAACGAATGCTTCAACGTAAAAGAACGACACTTGAGCATCCAAGTGGGATTGGTGTACTGATCATTACTTGAAAGTATTATGAAGATTGGATGAAAAAATATATGTTGAGATTTCAGGAGACTCTAGTGTTTTAGAAGTTTGGCAACCCCTTCAATATGAGTGTTATTCGCCAGTCCCTGCTTTAGGCTACATCAAGAGGAACCAGACCTTAGAGATAGAACGTAGAACTAATGTGTTGTGTCAAGTTTCAAGAAGCTAGCACAAACCGTGTTTGATTTAGAGTTCTAACTGCATCTGTCAATATAGGAGAAAACAGAGTGAAACCTAAAAATTCAAACTGTTACTGCAAACGAATGCTTCAACCTAGGAGAACGAAACTTGGGCATCCAAGTTTGATTGGTGTACTGCTCATTACTTGAAAGTATCATGAAGGTCGGAAGCAAAAATTTATGTTGAGATTTCAGGAGACTCTATTGTTTTGGCCGCCTAACAACGCCTTTCATTGAATGTGTCATTCACCAGGATCTGCTTTAGGCTACATCAAGAGGAAACAAACCTTAGAGATAGAACGTAGAACTACTGTATTGTGTCAAGTTTCAAGAAGCTAGCACAAACCGTGTTATATTTAGAGTTCTAACTGCATCTGTCAATATAGGAGAAAACAGAGTGAAACCTAAAAATTCACACTGTTACTGCAAACGAATGATTCAACGTAAAAGAAAGAAACTTGAGCATCCAAGTGGGATTGGTGTACTGATCATTACTTGAAAGTATCATGAAGATTGGATGAAAAAATATATGTTGAGATTTCAGGAGACTCTAGTGTTTTAGAAGTTTGGCAACCCCTTCAATATTAGTGTTATTCGCCATTCCCTGCTTTAGGCTACATCAAGAGGAACCAAACCTTAGAGATAGAACGTAGAACTAATGTGTTGTGTCAAGTTTCAAGAAGCTAGCACAAACCGTGTTTGATTTAGAGTTCGAACGCATCTGTCAATATAGTAGAAAACAGAGTGAAACCTAAAAATTCAAACTGTTACTGCAAACGAATGCTTCAACCTAGGAGAACGAAACTTGGGCATCCAAGTTTGATTGGTGTACTGCTCATTACTTGAAAGTATCATGAAGGTCGGAAGCAAAAATTTATGTTGAGATTTCAGAAGAGTCTAGTGTTTTGGCCGCCTAACAACGCCTTTCATTGAATGTGTCATTCACCAGTATCTGCTTAAGGCTACATCAAGAGGAAACAAACCTTAGAGATAGAACGTAGAACTACTGTATTGTGTCAAGTTTCAAGAAGCTAGCACAAACCAAGTTTGATTTAGAGTTCTAACTGCATCTGTCAATATAGGAGAAAACAGAGTGAAACCTAAAAATTCAAACTGTTACTGCAAACGAATGCTTCAACGTAAAAGAACGAAACTTGAGCATCCAAGTGGGATTGGTGTACTGATCATTACTTGAAAGTATCATGAAGATTGGATAAAAAAATATATGTTGAGATTTCAGGAGACTCTAGTGTTTTGGAAATTTGGCAACTCCTTTCAATATAAGAGTTATTCGCCAGTCCCTGCTTTAGGCTACATCAAGAGGAAACAAACCTTAGAGATAGAACGTAGAACTACTGTATTGTGTCAAGTTTCAAGAAGCTAGCACAAACCGTATTTGATTTAGAGTTCGAACTACATCTGTCAATATAGGAGAAAACAGAGTGAAACCTAAAAATTCAAACTGTTACTGCAAACGAATGCTTCAACGTAAAAGAACGAAACTTGAGCATCCAAGTGGGATTGGTGTACTGATCATTACTTGAAAGTATCATGAAGATTGGATGAAAAAATATATGTTGAGATTTCAGGGACTCTAGTGTTTTGGAAGTTTGGCAACCCCTTCAATATGAGTGTTATTCGCCAGTCCCTGCTTTAGGCTACATCAAGAGGAAACAAAACTTGGAGATAGAACGTAGAACTAATGTATTTTTTCAAGTTTCAAGAAGGTAGCACAAACCGTGTTTGATATAGTTTGAAATCCATCTGTCAATATAGGAGAAAACAGAGTGAAACCTAAGAATTCAAACTCTTACTGCAAACGAATGCTTCAACGTAAAAGAACGATACTTGAGCATCCAAGTGGGATTGGTGTACTGATCATTACTTGAAAGTATCATGAAGATTGGATGAAAAAATATATGTTGAGATTTCAGGAGACTCTAGTGTTTTGGAAGTTTGGCAACGCCTTCAATATGAGTGTTATTCGCCAGTCCCTGCTTTAGGCTACCTCAAGAGGAAACAAACCTTAGAGATAGAACGTAGAACTACTGTATTGTGTCAAGTTTCAAGAAGCTAGCACAAACCGTGTTTGATATAGTTCGAACTGCATCTGTCAATATATGAGAAAACAGAGTGAAAGCTAATAATTCAAACTGTTCTGCAAACGGATGCTTCAACCTAGGAGAACGAAACTTGGGCATCCAAGTTTGATTGGTGTACTGCTCATTACTTGAAAGTATCATGAAGGTCGGAAGCAAAAATTTATATTGAGATTTCAGGAGACTCTAGTGTTTTGGCCGCCTAACAACGCCTTTCATTGAATGTGTCATTCACCAGTATCTGCTTAAGGCTACATCAAGAGGAAACAAACCTTAGAGATAGAAGATAAAACTACTGTATTGTGTCAAGTTTCAAGAAGCTAGCACAAACCGTGTTTGATTTAGAGTTCTAACTGCATCTGTCAATATAGGAGAAAACAGAGTGATACCTAAAAATTCAAACTGTTACTGCAAACGAATGCTTCAACGTAAAAGAACGAAACTTGAGCATCCAAGTGGGATTGGTGTCCTGATCATTACTTGAAAGTATCATGAAGATTGGATAAAAAAATATATGTTGAGATTTCAGGAGACTCTAGTGTTTCGGAAGTTTGGCAACCCCTTCAATATGAGTGTTATTCGCCAGTCCCTGCTTTAGGCTACATCAAGAGGAAACAAACCTTAGAGATAGAACGTAGAACTAATGTATTGTGTCAAGTTTCAAGAAGCTAGCACAAACCGTGTTTGATTTAGAGTTCGAACGCATCTGTCAATATAGTAGAAAACAGAGTAAAACCTAAAAATTCAAACTGTTACTGCAAACGAATGCTTCAAACTAGGAGAACGAAACTTGGGCATCCAAGTTTGATTGGTGTACTGCTCATTACTTGAAAGTATCATGAAGGTCGGAAGCAAAAATTTATGTTGAGATTTCAGGAGACTCTAGTGTTTTGGCCGCCTAACAACGCCTTTCATTGAATGTGTCATTCACCAGTATCTGCTTAAGGCTACATCAAGAGGAAACAAACCTTAGAGATAGAACATAGAACTACTGTATTGTGTCAAGTTTCAAGAAGCTAGCACAAACCGTGTTTGATTTAGAGTTCTAACTGCATCTGTCAATATAGGAGAAAACAGAGTGAAACCTAAAAATTCAAACTGTTACTGCAAACGAATGCTTAAAACCTAGGAGAACGAAACTTGGGCATCCAAGTTTGATTGGTGTACTGCTCATTACTTGAAAGTATCATGAAGGTCGGAAGCAAAAATTTATGTTGAGATTTCAGGAGACTCTAGTGTTCTGGCCGCCTAACAACGCCTTTCATTGAATGTGTCTTTCACCAGTATCCGCTTAAGGATTCATCAAGAGGAAACAAACCTTAGAGATAGAACGTAGAACTACTGTATTGTGTCAAGTTTCAAGAAGCTAGCACAAACCGTGTTTGATTTAGAGTTCTAACTGCATCTGTCAATATAGGAGAAAACAGAGTGAAACCTAAAAATTCAAACTGTTACTGCAAACGAATGCTTCAACGTAAAAGAACGAAACTTGAGCATCCAAGTTAGATTGGTGTACTGATCATTACTTGAAAATATCATGAAGATTGGATGAAAAAATATATGTTGAGATTTCAGGAGACTCTAGTGTTTCGGAAGTTTGGCAACCCCTTCAATATGAGTGTTATTCGCCAGTCCCTGCTTTAGGCTACATCAAGAGGAAACAAACTTTAGAGATAGAACGTAGAACTAATGTATTGTGTCAAGTTTCAAGAAGCTAGCACAAACCGTGTTTGATTTAGAGTTCGAACGCATCTGTCAATATAGTAGAAAACAGAGTGAAACCTAAAAATTCAAACTGTTACTGCAAACGAATGCTTCAAACTAGGAGAACGAAACTTGGGCATCCAAGTTTGATTGGTGTACTGCTCATTACTTGAAAGTATCATGAAGGTCGGAAGCAAAAATTTATGTTGAGATTTCAGGAGACTCTAGTGTTTTGGCCGCCTAACAACGCCTTTCATTGAATGTGTCATTCACCAGTATCTGCTTAAGGCTACATCAAGAGGAAACAAACCTTAGAGATAGAACGTAGAACTACTGTATTGTGTCAAGTTTCAAGAAGCTAGCACAAACCGTGTTTGATATAGTTCGAACTGCATCTGTCAATATACGAGAAAACAGATTGAAAGCTAATAATTCAAACTGTTACTGCAAACGAATGCTTCAACCTAGGAGAACGAAACTTGGGCATCCAAGTTTGATTGGTATACTGCTCATTACTTGAAAGTATCATGAAGGTCGGAAGCAAAAATTTATATTGAGATATCAGGAGACTCTAGTGTTTTTGCCGCCTAACAACGCCTTTCATTGAATGTGTCATTCACCAGTATCTGCTTAAGGCTACATCAAGAGGAAACAAACCTTAGAGATAGAAGATAGAACTACTGTATTGTGTCAAGTTTCAAGAAGCTAGCACAAACCGTGTTATATTTAGAGTTCTAACTGCATCTGTCAATATAGGAGAAAACAGAGGGATACCTAAAAATTCAAACTGTTACTGCAAACGAATGCTTCAACGTAAAAGAACGAAACTTGAGCATCCAAGTGGGATTGGTGTACTGATCATTACTTGAAAGTATCATGAAGATTGGATGAAAAAATATATGTTGAAATTTCAGGAGACTCTAGTGTTTTGGAAGTTTGACAACCCCTTCATATGAGTGTTATTCGCAAGTCCCTGCTTTAGGCTACATCAAGAGGAAACAAACCTTGGAGATAGAACATAGAACTACTGTATTGTGTCAAGTTTCAAGAAGGTAGCACAAATCGTGTTTGATATAGTTCGAAATGCATCTGTCAATATAGGAGAAAACAGAGTGAAACCTAAAAATTCAAACTGTAACTGCAAACGAATGCTTCAACCTAGGAGAACGAAACTTGGGCATCCAAGTTTGACTGGTGTACTGCTCATTACTTGAAAGTATCATGAAGGTCGGAAGCAAAAATTTATGTTGAGATTTCAGGAGAGTCTAGGGTTTTGGCCGCCTAAAAACGCCTTTCATTGAATGTGTCATTCACCAGTATCTGCTTAAGGCTACATCAAGAGGAAACAAACCTTAGAGATAGAACATAGAACTACTGTATTGTGTCAAGTTTCAAGAAGCTAGCACAAACCGTGTTTGATATAGTTCGAAATGCATCTGTCAATATAGGAGAAAACAGACTGAAACCTAAAAATTCAAACTGTTACTGCAAACGAATGCTTCAACGTAAAAGAACGAAACTTGAGCATCCAAGTGGGATTGGTGTACTGATCATTACTTGAAAGTATCATGAAGATTGGATGAAAAAATATATGTTGAGATTTCAGGAGACTCTAGTGTTTTGGAAGTTTGGCAACCCCTTCAATATGAGTGTTATTCGCCAGTCCCTGCTTTAGGCTACATCAAGAGGAAACAAACCTTAGAGATAGAACGTAGAACTAATGTATTGTGTCAAGTTTCAAGAAGGTAGCACAAACCGTGTTTGATATAGTTCGAAATGCATCTGTCAATATAGGAGAAAACAGAGTGAAACCTAAAAATTCAAACTGTTACTGCAAACGAATGCTTCAACGTAAAAGAACGAAACTTGAGCATCCAAGTGGGATTGGTGTACTGATCATTACTTGAAAGTATCATGAAGATTGGATGAAAAAATATATGTTGAGATTTCAGGAGACTCTAGTGTTTTGGAAGTTTGGCAACCCCTTCAATATGAGTGTTATTCGCCAGTCCCTGCTTTAGGCTACATCAAGAGGAAACAAACCTTAGAGATAGAACATAGAACTAATGTATTGTGTCAAGTTTCAAGAAGGTATCACAAACCGTGTTTGATATACTTCGAAATGCATCTGTCAATATAGGAGAAAACAGAGTGAAACCTAAAAATTCAAACTGTTACTGCAAACGAATGCTTCAACGTAAAAGAACGAAACTTGAGCATCCAAGTGGGATTGGTGTACTGATCATTACTTGTAAGTATCATGAAGATTGGATGAAAAAATATATGTTGAGATTTCAGGAGACTCTAGTGTTTTGGAAGTTTGGCAACTCCTTTCATTATGAGTGTTATTCGCCAGTCCCTGCTTTAGGCTACATCAAGAGGAAAAAAACCTTAGAGATAGAACATAGAACTAATGTATTGTGTCAAGTTTCAAGAAGCTAGCACAAACCGTGTTTGATATAGTTCGAACTGCATCTGTCAATATATGAGAAAACAGAGTGAAAGCTAAAAATTCAAACTGTTACTGCAAACGAAAGCTTCAACCTAGGAGAACGAAACTTGGGCATCCAAGTTTGATTGGTGTACTGCTCATTACTTGAAAGTATCATGAAGGTCGGAAGCAAAAATTTATGTTGATATTTCAGGAGACTCTAGTGTTTTGGCCGCCTAACAACGCCTTTCATTCAATGTGTCATTCACCAGTATCTGCTTAAGGCTACATCAAGAGGAAACAAACCTTAGAGATAGAACGTAGAACTACTGTATTGTGTCAAGTTTCAAGAAGCTAGCACAAACGGTGTTTGATTTAGACTTCTAACTGCATCTGTCAATATAGGAGAAAACAGAGTGAAACCTAAAAATTCAAACTGTTACTGCAAACGAATGCTTCAACGTAAAAGAACGAAACTTGAGCATCCAAGTGGGATTGGTGTACTGATCATTACTTGAAAGTATAATGAAGATTGGATGAAAAAATATATGTTGAGATTTCAGGAGACTCTAGTGTTTTGGAAGTTTGGCAACCCCTTCAATATGAGTGGTATTCACCAGTCCCTGCTTTAGGCTACATCAAGAGGAAACAAACCTTAGAGATCGGACGTAGAACTAATGTATTGTGTCAAGTTTCAAGAAGGTAGCACAAACCGTGTTTGATGTAGTTCGAACTGCATCTGTCAATATAGGAGAAAACAGAGTGAAACCTAAAAATTCAAACTGTTACTGCAAACGAATGCTTCAACGTAAAAGAACGAAACTTGAGCATCCAAGTGGGATTGGTGTACTGATCATTACTTGAAAGTATCATGAAGATTGGATGAAAAATATATGTTGAGATTCAGGAGACTCTAGTGTTTTGGAAGTTTGGCAACCCCTTCAATATGTGTGTTATTCGCCAGTCCCTGCTTTAGGCTACATCAAGAGGAATCAAACCTTAGAGATAGAACGTAGAACTAATGTATTGTGTCAAGTTTCAAGAAGCTAGCACAATCCGTGTTTGATATAGTTCGAACTGCATCTGTCAATATACGAGAAAACAGAGTGAAAGCTAAAAATTCAAACTGTTACTGCAAACGAATGCTTCAACCTAGGAGAACGAAACTTGGGCATCCAAGTTTGATTGGTGTACTGCTCATTACTTGAAAGTATCATGAAGGTCGGAAGCAAAAATTTATTTTGAGATTTCAGGAGACTCTAGTGTGTTGGCCGCCTAACAACGCCTTTCATTGAATGTGTCATTCTCCAGTATCTGCTTAAGGCTACATCAAGAGGAAACAAACCTTAGAGACAGAATATAGAACTACTGTATTGTGTCAAGTTTCAAGAAGCTAGCACAAACCGTGTTTGATTTAGAGTTCTAACTGCATCTGTCAATATAGGAGAAAACAGAGTGAAACCTAAAAATTCAAACTGTTACTGCAAACGAATGCTTCAACGTAAAAGAACGAAACTTGAGCATCCAAGTGGGATTGGTGTACTGATCATTACTTGAAAGTATCATGAAGATTGGATGAAAAAATATATGTTGAGATTTCAGGAGACTCTAGTGTTTTGGAAGTTTGGCAACCCCTTCAATATGAGTGTTATTCGCCAGTCCCTGCTTTAGGCTACATCAAGAGGAAACAAACCTTAGAGATAGAAGATAGAACTAATGTATTGTGTCAAGTTTCAAGAAGGTAGCACAAACCGTGTTTGATATAGTTCGAAATGCATCTGTCAATATAGGAGAAAACAGAGTGAAACCTAAAAATTCAAACTGTTACTGCAAACGAATGCTTCAACGTAAAAGAACGAAACTTGAGCATCCAAGTGGGATTGGTGTACTGATCATTACTTGAAAGTATCATGAAGATTGGATGAAAAAATATATGTTGAGATTTCAGAAGACTCTAGTGTTTTGGAAGTTTGGCAACCCCTTCAATATGAGTGTTATTCGCCAGTCCCTGCTTTAGGCTACATCAAGAGGAAACAAACCTTAGAGACAGAACGTAGAACTAATGTATTGTGTCAAGGTTCAAGAAGCTAGCACAAACCGTGTTTGATATAGTTCGAACTGCATCTGTCAATATAGGAGAAAACAGAGTGAAACCTAAAAATTCAAACTGTTACTGCAAACGAATGCTTCAACCTAGGAGAACGAAAATTGGGCATCCAAGTTTGACTGCTGTACTGCTCATTACTTGAAAGTATCATGAAGGTCGGAAGCAAAAATTTATGTTGAGATTTCAGGAGAGTCTAGGGTTTTGGCCGCCTAAAAACGCCTTTCATTGAATGTGTCATTCACCAGTATCTGCTTAAGGCTACATCAAGAGGAAACAAACCTTAGAGATAGAACATAGAACTACTGTATTGTGTCAAGTTTCAAGAAGCTAGCACAAACCGTGTTTGATATAGTTCGAAATGCATCTGTCAATATAGGAGAAAACAGACTGAAACCTAAAAATTCAAACTGTTACTGCAAACGAATGCTTCAACGTAAAAGAACGAAACTTGAGCATCCAAGTGGGATTGGTGTACTGATCATTACTTGAAAGTATCATGAAGATTGGATGAAAAAATATATGTTGAGATTTCAGGAGACTCTAGTGTTTTGGAAGTTTGGCAACCCCTTCAATATGAGTGTTATTCGCCAGTCCCTGCTTTAGGCTACATCAAGAGGAAACAAACCTTAGAGATAGAACGTAGAACTAATGTATTGTGTCAAGTTTCAAGAAGGTAGCACAAACCGTGTTTGATATAGTTCGAAATGCATCTGTCAATATAGGAGAAAACAGAGTGAAACCTAAAAATTCAAACTGTTACTGCAAACGAATGCTTCAACGTAAAAGAACGAAACTTGAGCATCCAAGTGGGATTGGTGTACTGATCATTACTTGAAAGTATCATGAAGATTGGATGAAAAAATATATGGTGAGATTTCAGGAGACTCTAGTGTTTTGGAAGTTTGGCAACCCCTTCAATATGAGTGTTATTCGCCAGTCCCTGCTTTAGGCTACATCAAGAGGAAACAAACCTTAGAGATAGAACATAGAACTAATGTATTGTGTCAAGTTTCAAGAAGGTATCACAAACCGTGTTTGATATACTTCGAAATGCATCTGTCAATATAGGAGAAAACAGAGTGAAACCTAAAAATTCAAACTGTTACTGCAAACGAATGCTTCAACGTAAAAGAACGAAACTTGAGCATCCAAGTGGGATTGGTGTACTGATCATTACTTGTAAGTATCATGAAGATTGGATGAAAAAATATATGTTGAGATTTCAGGAGACTCTAGTGTTTTGGAAGTTTGGCAACTCCTTTCATTATGAGTGTTATTCGCCAGTCCCTGCTTTAGGCTACATCAAGAGGAAAAAAACCTTAGAGATAGAACATAGAACTAATGTATTGTGTCAAGTTTCAAGAAGCTAGCACAAACCGTGTTTGATATAGTTCGAACTGCATCTGTCAATATATGAGAAAACAGAGTGAAAGCTAAAAATTCAAACTGTTACTGCAAACGAAAGCTTCAACCTAGGAGAACGAAACTTGGGCATCCAAGTTTGATTGGTATACTGCTCATTACTTGAAAGTATCATGAAGGTCGGAAGCAAAAATTTATGTTGAGATTTCAGGAGACTCTAGTGTTTTGGCCGCCTAACAACGCCTTTCATTGAATGTGTCATTCACCAGTATCTGCTTAAGGCTACATCAAGAGGAAACAAACCTTAGAGATAGAACATAGAACTACTGTATTGTGTCAAGTTTCAAGAAGCTAGCACAAACCGTGTTTGATTTAGAGTTCTAACTGCATCTGTCAATATAGGAGAAAACCGAGTGAAACCTAAAAATTCAAACTGTTACTGCAAACGAATGCTTCAACGTAAAAGAACGAAACTTGAGCATCCAAGTGGGATTGGTGTACTGATCATTACTTGAAAGTATCATGAAGATTGGATGAAAAAATATATGTTGAGATTTCAGGAGACTCTAGCGTTTTAGAAGTTTGGCAACCCCTTCGATATGAGTGTTATTCGCCAGTCCCTGCTTTAGGCTACATCAAGAGAAAACAAACCTTAGTTATAGAACGTAGAACTAATGTATTGTGTCAAGTTTCAAGAAGCTAGCACAAACCGTGTTTTATTTAGAGTTCGAACGCATCTGTCAATATAGTAGAAAACAGAGTGAAACCTAAAAATTCAAAGTGTTACTGCAAACGAATGCTTCAACCTAGGAGAACGAAACTTGGGCATCCAAGTTTGATTGGTGTACTGCTCATTACTTGAAAGTATCATGAAGGTCGGAAGCAAAAATTTATGTTGATATTTCAGGAGACTCTAGTGTTTTGGCCGCCTAACAACGCCTTTCATTCAATGTGTCATTCACCAGTATCTGCTTAAGGCTACATCAAGAGGAAACAAACCTTAGAGATAGAACGTAGAACTACTGTATTGTGTCAAGTTTCAAGAAGCTAGCACAAACGGTGTTTGATTTAGAGTTCTAACTGCATCTGTCAATATAGGAGAAAACAGAGTGAAACCTAAAAATTCAAACTGTTACTGCAAACGAATGCTTCAACGTAAAAGTACGAAACTTGAGCATCCAAGTGGGATTGGTGTACTGATGATTACTTGAAAGTATAATGAAGATTGGATGAAAAAATATATGTTGAGATTTCAGGAGACTCTAGTGTTTTGGAAGTTTGGCAACCCCTTCAATATGAGTGGTATTCACCAGTCCCTGCTTTAGGCTACATCAAGAGGAAACAAACCTTAGAGATCGGACGTAGAACTAATGTATTGTGTCAAGTTTCAAGAAGGTAGCACAAACCGTGTTTGATGTAGTTCGAACTGCATCTGTCAATATAGGAGAAAACAGAGTGAAACCTAAAAATTCAAACTGTTACTGCAAACGAATGCTTCAACGTAAAAGAACGAAACTTGAGCATCCAAGTGGGATTGGTGTACTGATCATTACTTGAAAGTATCATGAAGATTGGATGAAAAAATATATGTTGAGATTCAGGAGACTCTAGTGTTTTGGAAGTTTGGCAACCCCTTCAATATGTGTGTTATTCGCCAGTCCCTGCTTTAGGCTACATCAAGAGGAATCAAACCTTAGAGATAGAACGTAGAACTAATGTATTGTGTCAAGTTTCAAGAAGCTAGCACAATCCGTGTTTGATATAGTTCGAACTGCATCTGTCAATATACGAGAAAACAGAGTGAAAGCTAAAAATTCAAACTGTTACTGCAAACGAATGCTTCAACCTAGGAGAACGAAACTTGGGCATCCAAGTTTGATTGGTGTACTGCTCATTACTTGAAAGTATCATGAAGGTCGGAAGCAAAAATTTATTTTGAGATTTCAGGAGACTCTAGTGTGTTGGCCGCCTAACAACGCCTTTCATTGAATGTGCATTCTCCAGTATCTGCTTAAGGCTACATCAAGAGGAAACAAACCTTAGAGACAGAATATAGAACTACTGTATTGTGTCAAGTTTCAAGAAGCTAGCACAAACCGTGTTTGATTTAGAGTTCTAACTGCATCTGTCAATATAGGAGAAAACAGAGTGAAACCTAAAAATTCAAACTGTTACTGCAAACGAATGCTTCAACGTAAAAGAACGAAACTTGAGCATCCAAGTGGGATTGGTGTACTGATCATTACTTGAAAGTATCATGAAGTTTGGATGAAAAAATATATGTTGAGATTTCAGGAGACTCTAGTGTTTTGGAAGTTTGGCAACCCCTTCAATATGAGTGTTATTCGCCAGTCCCTGCTTTAGGCTACATCAAGAGGAAACAAACCTTAGAGATAGAAGATAGAACTAATGTATTGTGTCAAGTTTCAAGAAGGTAGCACAAACCGTGTTTGATATAGTTCGAAATGCATCTGTCAATATAGGAGAAAACAGAGTGAAACCTAAAAATTCAAACTGTTACTGCAAACGAATGCTTCAACGTAAAAGAACGAAACTTGAGCATCCAAGTGGGATTGGTGTACTGATCATTACTTGAAAGTATCATGAAGATTGGATGAAAAAATATATGTTGAGATTTCAGAAGACTCTAGTGTTTTGGAAGTTTGGCAACCCCTTCAATATGAGTGTTATTCGCCAGTCCCTGCTTTAGGCTACATCAAGAGGAAACAAACCTTAGAGACAGAACGTAGAACTAATGTATTGTGTCAAGGTTCAAGAAGCTAGCACAAACCGTGTTTGATATAGTTCGAACTGCATCTGTCAATATAGGAGAAAACAGAGTGAAATCTAAAAATTCAAACTGTTACTGCAAACGAATGCTTCAACCTAGGAGAACGAAAATTGGGCATCCAAGTTTGACTGCTGTACTGCTCATTACTTGAAAGTATCATGAAGGTCGGAAGCAAAAATTTATGTTGAGATTTCAGGAGAGTCTAGGGTTTTGGCCGCCTAAAAACGCCTTTCATTGAATGTGTCATTCACCAGTATCTGCTTAAGGCTACATCAAGAGGAAACAAACCTTAGAGATAGAACATAGAACTACTGTATTGTGTCAAGTTTCAAGAAGCTAGCACAAACCGTGTTTGATATAGTTCGAAATGCATCTGTCAATATAGGAGAAAACAGAGTGAAACCTAAAAATTCAAACTGTTACTGCAAACGAATGCTTCAACGTAAAAGAACGAAACTTGAGCATCCAAGTGGGATTGGTGTACTGATCATTACTTGAAAGTATCATGAAGATTGGATGAAAAAATATATGTTGAGATTTCAGGAGACTCTAGTGTTTTGGAAGTTTGGCAACCCCTTCAATATGAGTGTTATTCGCCAGTCCCTGCTTCAGGCTACATCAAGAGGAAACAAACCTTAGAGATAGAACGTAGAACTAATGTATTGTGTCAAGTTTCAAGAAGGTAGCACAAACCGTGTTTGATATAGTTCGAAATGCATCTGTCAATATACGAGAAAACAGAGTGAAACCTAAAAATTCAAACTGTTACTGCAAACGAATGCTTCAACGTAAAAGAACGAAACTTGAGCATCCAAGTGGGATTGGTGTACTGATCATTACTTGAAAGTATCATGAAGATTGGATGAAAAAATATATGTTGAGATTTCAGGAGACTCTAGTGTTTTGGAAGATTGGCAACCCCTTCAATATGAGTGTTATTCGCCAGTCCCTGCTTTAGGCTACATCAAGAGGAAACAAACCTTAGAGATAGAACGTAGAACTAATGTATTGTGTCAAGTTTCAAGAAGGTAGCACAAACCGTGTTTGATATACTTCGAAATGCATCTGTCAATATAGGAGAAAACAGAGTGAAACCTAAAAATTCAAACTGTTACTGCAAACGAATGCTTCAACGTAAAAGAACGAAACTTGAGCATCCAAGTGGGATTGGTGTACTGATCATTACTTGAAAGTATCATGAAGATTGGATGAAAAAATATATGTTGAGATTTCAGGAGACTCTAGCGTTTTAGAAGTTTGGCAACCCCTTCGATATGAGTGTTATTCGCCAGTCCCTGCTTTAGGCTACATCAAGAGAAAACAAACCTTAAAGATAGAACGTAGAACTAATGTATTGTGTCAAGTTTCAAGAAGCTAGCACAAACCGTGTTTTATTTAGAGTTCGAACGCATCTGTCAATATAGTAGAAAACAGAGTGAAACCTAAAAATTCAAAGTGTTACTGCAAACGAATGCTTCAACCTAGGAGAACGAAACTTGGGCATCCAAGTTTGATTGGTGTACTGCTCATTACTTGAAAGTATCATGAAGGTCGGAAGCAAAAATTTATGTTGAGATTTCAGGAGACTCTAGTGTTTTGGCCGCCTAACAACGCCTTTCATTGAATGTGTCATTCACCAGTATCTGCTTAAGGCTACAGCAAGAGGAAACAAACCTTAGAGATAGAACGTAGAACTACTGTATTGTGTCAAGTTTCAAGAAGCTAGCACAAACCGTGTTTGATTTAGAGTTCTAACTGCATCTGTCAATATAGGAGAAAACAGAGTGAAACCTAAAAATTCAAACTGTTACTGCAAACGAATGCTTCAATGTAAAAGAACGAAACTTGAGCATCCAAGTGGGATTGGTGTACTGATCATTACTTGAAAGTATCATGAAGATTGGATGAAAAAATATATGTTGAGATTTCAGGAGACTCTAGTGTTTTGGAAGTTTGGCAACCCCTTCAATATGAGTGTTATTCGCCAGTCCCTGCTTTAGGCTACATCAAGAGGAAACAAACCTTAGAGATCGAACGTAGAACTAATGTATTGTGTCAAGTTTCAAGAAGGTAGCACAAACCGTGTTTGATGTAGTTCGAACTGCATCTGTCAATATAGGAGAAAACAGAGTGAAACCTAAAAATTCAAACTGTTACTGCAAACGAATGCTTCAACGTAAAAGAATGAAACTTGAGCATCCAAGTGGGATTGGTGTACTGATCATTACTTGAAAGTACATGAAGATTGGATGAAAAAATATATGTTGAGATTCAGGAGACTCTAGTGTTTTGGAAGTTTGGCAACCCCTTCAATATGTGTGTTATTCGCCAGTCCCTGCTTTAGGCTACATCAAGAGGAATCAAACCTTAGAGATAGAACGTAGAACTAATGTATTGTGTCAAGTTTCAAGAATCTAGCACAATCCGTGTATGATATAGTTCGAACTGCATCTGTCAATATACGAGAAAACAGAGTGAAAGCTGAAAATTCAAACTGTTACTGCAAACGAATGCTTCAACCTAGGAGAACGAAACTTGGGCATCCAAGTTTGATTGGTGTACTGCTCATTACTTGAAAGTATCATGAAGGTCGGAAGCAAAAATTTATGTTGAGATTTCAGGAGACTCTAGTGTTTTGGCCGCCTAACAACTCCTTTCATTGAATGTGTCATTCACCAGTATCTGCTTAAGGCTACATCAAGAGGAAACAAACCTTAGAGATAGAATATAGAACTACTGTATTATGTCAAGTTTCAAGAAGCTAGCACAAACCGTGTTTGATTTAGAGTTCTAACTGCATCTGTCAATATAGGAGAAAACAGAGTGAAACCTAAAAATTCAAACTGTTACTGCAAACGAATGCTTCAACGTAAAAGAACGAAACTTGAGCATCCAAGTGGGATTGGTGTACTGATCATTACTTGAAAGTATCATGAAGATTGGATGAAAAAATATATGTTGAGATTTCAGGAGACACTAGTGTTTTGGAAGATGGCAACCCCTTCAATATGAGTGTTATTCGCCAGTCCCTGCTTTAGGCTACATCAAGAGGAAACAAACCTTAGAGATAGAAGATAGAACTAATGTATTGTGTCAAGTTTCAAGAAGCTAGCACAAACCGTGTTTGATATAGTTCGAACTGCATCTGTCAATATAGGAGAAAACAGAGTGAAACCTAAAAATTCAAACTGTTACTGCAAACGAATGCTTCAACCTAGGAGAACGATACTTGGGCATCCAAGTTTGATTGGTGCACTGCTCATTACTTGAAAGTATCATGAAGGTCGGAAGCAAAAATTTATGTTGAGATTTCAGGAGAGTCTAGTGTTTTGGCCGCCTAACAACGCCTTTCATTGAATGTGTCATTCACCAGTATCTGCTTAAGGCTACATCAAGAGGAAACAAACCTTAGAGATAGAACGTAGAACTACTGTATTGTGTCAAGTTTCAAGAAGCTAGCACAAACCGTGTTTGTTTTAGAGTTCTAACTGCATCTGTCAATATAGGAGAAAACAGAGTGAAACCTAAAAATTCAAACTGTTACTGCAAAAGAATGCTTCAACCTAGGAGAACGAAACTTGGGCATCCAAGTTTGATTGGTGTACTGCTCATTACTTGAAAGTATCATGAAGGTTGGAAGCAAAAATTTATGTTGAGATTTCAGGGGAGTCTAGTGTTCTGGCCGCCTAACAACGCCTTTCATTGAATGTGTCATTCACCAGTATCTGCTTAAGGCTACATCAAGAGGAAACATACCTTAGAGATAGAAAGTAGAACTACTGTACTGTGTCAAGTTTCAAGAAGCTAGCACAAACCGTGTTATATTTAGAGTTCTAACTGCATCTGTCAATATAGGAGAAAACAGAGTGAAACCTAAAAATTCACACTGTTACTGCAAACGAATGCTTCAACGTAAAAGAACGACACTTGAGCATCCAGGTGGGATTGGTGTACTGATCATTACTTGAAAGTATCATGAAGATTGGATGAAAAAATATATGTTGAGATTTCAGGAGACTCTAGTGTTTTAGAAGTTTGGCAACCCCTTCAATATGAGTGTTATTCGAAAGTCCCTGCTTTAGGCTACATCAAGAGCAACCAGACCTTAGAGATAGAACGTAGAACTAATGTGTTGTGTCAAGTTTCAAGAAGCTAGCACAAACCGTGTTTGATTTAGAGTTCTAACTGCATCTGTCAATATAGGAGAAAACAGAGTGAAACCTAAAAATTCAAACTGTTACTGCAAATGAATGCTTCAACCTATGAGAACGAAACTTGGGCATCCCAGTTTGATTGGTGTACTGCTCATTACTTGAAAGTATCATGAAGGTCGGAAGCAAAAATTTATGTTGAGATTTCAGGAGACTCTATTGTTTTGGCCGCCTAACAACGCCTTTCATTGAATGTGTCATTTACCAGTATCTGCTTAAGGCTACATCAAGAGGAAACAAACCTTAGAGATAGAACATAGAACTACTGTATTGTGTCAAGTTTCAAGAAGCTAGCACAAACCGTGTTGGATTTAGAGTTCGAACGCATCTGTCAATATAGTAGAAAACAGAGTGAAACCTAAAAATTCAAACAGTTACTGCAAACGAATGCTTCAACCTAAGAGAACGAAACTTGGGCATCCAAGTTTGATTGGTGTACTGCTCATTACTTGAAAGTATCATGAATGTCGGAAGCAAAAATTTATGTTGAGATTTCAGGAGACTCTTGTGTTTTGGCCGCCTAACAACGCCTTTCATTGAATGTGTCATTCACCAGTATCTGCTTTAGGCTACATCAAGAGGAAACAAACCTTAGAGATAGAACGTAGAACTACTGTATTGTGTCAAGTTTCAAGAAGCTAGCACAAACCGTGTTATATTTAGAGTTCTAACTGCATCTGTCAATATAGGAGAAAACAGAGTGAAACCTAAAATTCACACTGTTACTGCAAACGAATGATTCAATGTAAAAGAAAGAAACGTGAGCATCCAAGTGGGATTGGTGTACTGATCATTACTTGAAAGTATCATGAAGATTGGATGAAAAAATATATGTTGAGATTTCAGGAGACTCTAGTATTTTAGAAGTTTGGCAACCCCTTCAATATGAGTGTTATTCGCCATTCCCTGCTTTAGGCTACATCAAGAGGAACCAAACCTTAGAGATAGAACGTAGAACTAATGTGTTGTGTCAAGTTTCAAGAAGCTAGCACAAACCGTGTTTGATTTAGAGTTCGAACGCATCTGTCAATATAGTAGAAAACAGAGTGAAACCTAAAAATTCAAACTGTTACTGCAAACGAATGCTTCAACCTAGGAGAACGAAACTTGGGCATCCAAGTTTGATTGGTGTACTGCTCATTACTTGAAAGTATCATGAAGGTCGGAAGCAAAAATTTATGTTGAGATTTCAGAAGAGTCTAGTGTTTTGGCCGCCTAACAACGCCTTTCATTGAATGTGTCATTCACCAGTATCTGCTTAAGGCTACATCAAGAGGAAACAAACCTTAGAGATAGAACGTAGAACTACTGTATTGTGTCAAGTTTCAAGAAGCTAGCACAAACCGTGTTTGATTTAGAGTTCTAACTGCATCTGTCAATATAAAGAAAACAGAGTGAAACCTAAAAATTCAAACTGTTACTGCAAACGAATGCTTCAACGTAAAAGAACGAAACTTGAGCATCCAAGTGGGATTGGTGTACTGATCATTACTTGAAAGTATCATGAAGATTGGATAAAAAAATATATGTTGAGATTTCAGGAGACACTAGTGTTTTGGAAATTTGGCAACTCCTTTCAATATAAGAGTTATTCGCCAGTCCCTGCTTAGGCTACATCAAGAGGAAACAAACCTTAGAGATAGAACGTAGAACTACTGTATTGTGTCAAGTTTCAAGAAGCTAGCACAAACCGTATTTGATTTAGAGTTCGAACTACATCTGTCAATATAGGAGAAAACAGAGTGAAACCTAAAAATTCAAACTGTTACTGCAAAGGAATGCTTCAACGTAAAAGAACGAAACTTGAGCATCCAAGTGGGATTGGTGTACTGATCATTACTTGAAAGTATCATGAAGATTGGATAAAAAAATATATGTTGAGATTTCAGGAGACTCTAGTGTTTTGGAAGTTTGGCAACCCCTTCAATATGAGTGTTATTCGCCAGTCCCTGCTTTAGGCTACATCAAGAGGAAACAAAACTTGGAGATAGAACGGAGAACTAATGTATTCTTTCAAGTTTCAAGAAGGTAGCACAAACCGTGTTTGATATAGTTTGAAATGCATCTGTCAATATAGAAGAAACAGAGTGAAACCTAAGAATTCAAACTCTTACTGCAAACGAATGCTTCAACGTAAAAGAACGATACTTGAGCATCCAAGTGGGATTGGTGTACTGATCATTACTTGAAAGTATCATGAAGATTGGATGAAAAAATATATGTTGAGATTTCAGGAGACTCTAGTGTTTTGGAAGTTTGGCAACGCCTTCAATATGAGTGTTATTCGCCAGTCCCTGCTTTAGGCTACCTCAAGAGGAAACAAACCTTAGAGATAGAACGTAGAACTACTGTATTGTGTCAAGTTTCAAGAAGCTAGCACAAACCGTGTTTGATATAGTTCGAACTGCATCTGTCAATATATGAGAAAACAGAGTGAAAGCTAATAATTCAAACTGTTACTGCAAACGGATGCTTCAACCTAGGAGAACGAAACTTGGGCATCCAAGTTTGATTGGTGTACTGCTCATTACTTGAAAGTATCATGAAGGTCGGAAGCAAAAATTTATATTGAGATTTCAGGAGACTCTAGTGTTTTGGCCGCCTTACAACGCCTTTCATTGAATGTGTCATTCACCAGTATCTGCTTAAGGCTACATCAAGAGGAAACAAACCTTAGAGATAGAAGATAGAACTACTGTATTGTGTCAAGTTTCAAGAAGCTAGCACAAACCGTGTTTGATTTAGAGTTCTAACTGCATCTGTCAATATAGGAGAAAACAGAGTGATACCTAAAAATTCAAACTGTTACTGCAAACGAATGCTTCAACGTAAAAGAACGAAACTTGAGCATCCAAGTGGGATTGGTGTACTGATCATTACTTGAAAGTATCATGAAGATTGGATGAAAAAATATATGTTGAAATTTCAGGAGACTCTAGTGTTTTGGAAGTTTGGCAACCCCTTCAATATGAGTGTTATTCGCAAGTCCCTGCTTTAGGCTACATCAAGAGGAAACAAACCTTGGAGATAGAACATAGAACTACTGTATTGTGTCAAGTTTCAAAAAGCTAGCACAAACCGTGTTTGATATAGTTCGAAATGCAT
>NW_027511863.1:0-20341 GCF_048772815.1 Callospermophilus lateralis
TCCACGTAAAAGAACGAAACTTGAGCATCCAAGTGGGATTGGTGTACTGATAATTACTTGAAAGTATCATGAAGTTTGGATGAAAAAATATATGTTGAGATTTCAGGAGACTCCAGTGTTTTGGATGTTTGGCAACCCCTTTCAATATAAGTGTTATTCGCCAGTCCCTGCTTTAGGCAACATCAAGAGGAAACAAACCTTAGAGATAGAACGTAGAACTAATGTATTGTGTCAAGTTTCAACAAGCTAGCACAAACCGTGTTTGATTTAGAGTTCGAACGCATCTGTCAATATAGTAGAAAACAGAGTGAAACCTAAAAATTCACACTGTTACTGCAAACGAATGCTTCAACCTAGGAGAACGAAACTTGTGCATCCAAGTTTGATTGGTGTACTGCTCATTACTTGAAAGTATCATGAAGGTCGGATGCAAAAATTTATGTTGAGATTATAGGAAACTCTAGTGTTTTGGCAGCCTAACAACGCCTTTCATTGAATGTGTCATGCACCAGTATCTGCTTAAGGCAACATCAAGAGGAAACAAACCTTAGAGATAGAATGTAGAACTACTGTATTGTGTCAAGTTTCAAGAAGCTAGCACAAACCGTGTTTGATTTAGAGTTCTAACTGCATGTGTCAATATACGACAAAACAGAGTGAAACCTAAAAATTCAAACTGTTACTGCAAACGAATGCTTCAACGTAAAAGAATGAAACTTGAGCATCCAACTGGGATTGGTGTACTGATCATTACTTGAAAGTATCATTAAGATTGGATGAAAAAATATATGTTGAGATTTCAGGAGACTCTAGTGTTTTGGAAGTTTGGTACCCCTTTCAATATAAGTGTTATTCGCCAGTCCCTACTTTAGGCAACATCAAAAGGAAACAAACCTTGGAGATAGAACGTAGAACTAATGTATTGTGTCAAGTTTCAAGAAGCTAGCACAATCCGTGTTTGATTTAGAGTTCTAACTGCATCTGTCAATATAGGAGAAAACAGAGTGAAACCTAATAATTCAAACTGTTACTGCATACGAATGCTTCAAAGTAAAAGAATGAAACTTGAGCATCCAAGTGGGATTGGTGTACTGATCATTACTTGAAATTATCATGAAGATTGGATGAAAAAATAGATGTTGAGATTTCAGGAGACCCTTGTCTTTTGGAAGTTTGGCAACCCCTTTCAATATAAGTGTTTTTCGCCAGTACCTGCTTTAGGCTACATCAAGAGGAAACAAACCTCAGAGATAGAATGTAGAACTAATGTATTGTGTCAAGTTTCAAGAAGCTAGCACAAACCGTGATTGATTTAGAGTTCGAACGGCATCTGTCAATATAGGAGAAAACAGAGTGAAACCTAAAAATTCAAACTGTTACTGCAAACGAATGCTTCAAAGTAAAACACGAAACTTGAGCATCCAAGTGGGATTGGTGTACTGATCATTACTTGAAAGTATCATGAGGTTTGGATGAAAAAATATATGTTGAGATTTCCGGAGACTCTAGTGTTTTGGAAGTTTGGCAACACCTTTCAATATAAGTGTTATTCGCCAGTCCCTGCTTTAGGCAACATCAAGAGGAAACAAACCTTAGAGATAGAACATAGAACTAATGTATTGTGTCAAGTTTCAAGAAGCTAGCACAATCCGTGTTTGACTTAGAGTTTGAACGCATCTGTCAATATAGTAGAAAACAGAGTGAAACCTAAAAATTCAAACTGTTACTGCAAGCGAATGCTTCAACCTAGGAGAACGAAAGTTGGGCATCCAAGTTTGATTGGTGTACTGCTCATTACTTGAAAGTATCATGAAGGTCGGAAGGAAAAATTTATGTTGAGATTTCCGGAGACTCTAGTGTTTTCTCAGCCTAACAACGCCTTTCATTGAATGTGTCATTCACCAGTATCTGCTTAATGCTACATCAAGAGGAAACAAACCTTAGAGATAGAACGCAGAACTACTGTAATGTGTCAAGTTTCAAGAAGCTAGCACAAACCGTGTTTGATTTAGAATTCTAACTGCATCTGTCAATATAGGAGAAAACAGAGTGAAACCTAAAAATTCAAACTGTTACTGCAAACGAATGCTTCAACGTAAAAGAACGAAACTTGAGCATCCAAGTGGGATTGGTGTACTGATCATTACTTGAAAGTATCATGAAGATTGGATGAAAATATATATGTTGAGATTTCAGGAGACTATAGTGTTTTGGAAGTTTGGCAACCCCTTCCAATGTAAGTGTTATTCGCCATCCCTGCTTTAGGCAACATCAAGAGGAAACAAACCTTAGAGACAGAACGTAGAACTAATGTATTGTGTCAAGTTTCATGAAGCTAGCACAAACCGTGTTTGATATAGAGTTCGAACTGCATCTGTCAATATTGGAGAAAACAGAGTGAAACCTAAAAATTCAAACTGTTACTGCAAACGAATGTCAACGTAAAAGAACGAAAGTTGGGCATCCAAGTTTGATTGGTGTACTGCTCATTACTTGAAAGTATCATGAAGGTCGGAAGCTAAAATTTATGTTGAGATTTCAGGAGACTCTAGTGTTTTGGCAGCCTAACAACGCCTTTCATTGAATGTGTCATTCACCAGTATCTGCTTGAGGCTACATCAAGAGGATCAAACCTTAGAGATAGAATGCAGAACTAATGTATTGTGTCAAGTTTCAAGAAGCTAGCACAAACCGTGTTTGATTTAGAGTTCTAACTGCCTCTGTTAATATAGGAGAAAACAGAGTGAAACCTAAAACTTCAAACTGTTACTGCAAACGAATGCTTCAACGTAAAAGAATGAAACTTGAGCATCCAAGTGGGATTGGTGTACTGATAATTACTTGAAAGTATCATGAACATTGGATGAAAAATTATATGTTGAGATTTAAGGAGACTCTAGTGTTTTGGATGTTTGGCAACCCCTTTCAATATAAGTGTTATTCGCCAGTCCCTGCTTTAGGCAACATCAAGAGAAAACAAACCTTACAGATAGAACGTAGAACTAATGTATTGTGTCAAGTTTCAAGAAGCTAGCAAAAACCGTGTTTGATTAAGAGTTCGAACGCATCTGTCAACATAGTAGAAAACAGAGTGAAACCTAAAAATTCACACTGTTACTGCAAACGAATGCTTCAACCTAGGAGAACGAAACTTGGGCATCCAAGTTTGATTGGTGTACTGCTCATTACTTGAAAGTATCATGAAGGTCGGAAGCGAAAATTTATGTTGAGATTATAGGAAACTCTAGTGTTTGGCAGCCTAACAACGCCTTTCATTGAATGTGTCATGCACCAGTATCTGCTTAAGGCTACATCAACAAGAATCAAACCTTAGAGATATAACGTAGAATTACTGTATTGTGTCACGTTTCAAGAAGCTAGCACAAACCGTGTTTGATTTAGAGTTCTAACTGCATCTGTCAATATAGGAGAAAACAGAGTGAAACCTAAAAATTCAAACTGTTACTGCAAACGAATGCTTCAACGTAAAAGAACAAAACTTGAGCATCCAAGTGGGATTGGTGTACTGATCATTACTTGAAAGTATCATGAAGATTGGATGAAAAAATATATGTTGAGATTTCAGGAGACTCTAGTGTTTTGGAAGTTTGGCAACCCCTTTCAATATAAGTGTTATTCGCCAGTCCCTGCTTTAGGCAACATCAAGAGGAAACAAACCTTAGAGATAGAACGTATAACTAATGTATTGTGTCAAGTTTCATGAAGCTAGCACAAACCGTGTTTGATATAGAGCTCGAACTGCATCTGTCAATATAGGAGAACACAGAGTGGAACCTAAAAATTTAAACTGTTACTGCAAACAAATGCTTCAACCTAGGAGAACGAAACTTGGGCATCCAAGTTTGATTGGTGTACTGCTCATTACTTGAAAGTGTCATGAAGGTCGTAAGCAAAAATTTATGTTGAGATTTCCGGAGACTCTAGTGTTTTGGCAGCCTAACATCGCCTTTCATTGAATGTGTCATTCACCAGTATCTGCTTAAGGCTACATCAAGAGGAAACAAACCTTAGAGATAGAACGTAGAACTACTGTATTGTGTCAAGATTCAAGAAGCTAGCACAAAACCGTGTTTGATTTAGAGTTCTAACTGCATCTGTCAATATAGGAGAAAACAGAGTGAAACCTAAAAATTCAAACTGTTACTGCAAACGAATGCTTCAACGTAAAAGAATGAAACTTGAGCATCCAAGTGGTATTGGTGTACTGACCATTACTTGAAAGTATCATGAAGATTGGATGAAAAAATATATGTTGAGATTTCAGGAGACTCTAGTGTTTTGGAAGTTTGGCAACACCTTTCAATATTAGTGTTATTCGCCAGTCCCTGCTTTAGGCAACATCAAGAGGAAACAAACCTTTGAGATAGAACGTAGAACTAATGTATTGTGTCAAGTTTCAAGAAGCTAGCACAATCCGTGTTTGACTTAGAGTTTGAACGCATCTGTCAATATAGTAGAAAACAGAGTGAAACCTAAAAACTCAAACTGTTACTGCAAGCGAATGCTTCAACCTAGGAGAACGAAAGTTGGGCATCCAAGTTTGATTGGTGTACTGCTCATTACTTGAAAGTATCATGAAGGTCGGAAGGAAAAATTTATGTTGAGATTTCCGGAGACTCTAGTGTTTTGGCAGCCTAACAACGCCTTTCATTGAATGTGTCATTCACCAGTATCTGCTTAATGCTACATCAAGAGGAAACAAACCTTAGAGATAGAACGTAGAACTACTGTAATGTGTCAAGTTTCAAGAAGCTAGCACAAACCGTGTTTGATTTAGAGTTCGAACTGCATCTGTCAATATTGGAGAAAACAGAGTGAAACCTAAAAATTCAAACTGTTACTGCAAACGAATGTCAACGTAAAAGAACGAAAGTTGGGCATCCAAGTTTGATTGGTGTACTGCTCATTACTTGAAAGTATCATGAAGGTCGGAAGCAAAAATTTATGTTGAGATTTCAGGAGACTCTAGTGTTTTGGCAGCCTAACAACGCCTTTCATTGAATGTGTCATTCACCAGTATCTGCTTGAGGCTACATCAAGAGGATCAAACCTTAGAGATAGAACGCAGAACTACTGTATTGTGTCAAGTTTCAAGAAGCTAGCACAAACCGTGTTTGATTTAGAGTTCTAACTGCCTCTGTCAATATAGGAGAAAACAGAGTGAAACCTAAAAATTCACACTGTTACTGCAAACGAATGCTTCAACGTAAAAGAATGAAACTTGAGCATCCAAGTGGGATTGGTGTACTGATCATTACGTGAAAGTATCATGAAGATTGGATGAAAAAATATATGTTGAGATTTCAGGAGACTCTAGTGGTTTGGAAGTCGGCAACCCCTTTCAATATAAGTGTTATTCGCCAGTCCCTGCTTTAGGCAATATGAAGAGGAATCAAACCTTAGAGACAGAACGTAGAACTAATGTATTGTGTCAAGTTTCAAGAAGCTAGCACAAACCGTGTTTTATTTAGAGTTCGAACGCACCTGTCAATATAGGAGAAAACAGAGTGAAACCTAAAAATTCAAACTGTTACTGCAAACGAATGCTTCAACCTAGGAGAACGAAAGTTGGGCATCCAAGATTGATTGGTGTACTGCTCATTACTTGAAAGTATCATGAAGGTCGGAAGCAAAAATTTATGTTGAGATTTCAGGAGACTCTAGTGATTTGGCAGCCTAACAACGCCTTTCATTGAATGTGTCATCCACCAGTATCTGCTTAAGGCTACATCAAGAGGAAACAAACCTTAGAGATAGAACGTATAACTACTGTATTGTGCCAAGTTTCAAGAAGCTAGCACAAACCGTGTTTGATTTAGAGTTCCAACTGCATCGTTCAATATAGGAGAAAACAGTGAAACCTAAAAATTAGTGCACACTGTTACTGCAAACGAATGCTTCAACGTAAAACACGAAACTTGAGCATCCAAGTGGGATTGGTGTACTGATCATTACTTGAAAGTATCATGAAGATTGGATGAAAAAATATATGTTGAGATTTCAGGAGACTCTAGTGTTTTGGAAGTTTGGCAACCCCATTCAATATAAGTGTTATTCGCCAGTCCCTGCTTTAGGCAACATCAAGAGGAAACAAACCTTAGAGATAGAACGTAGAACTAATGTATTGTGTCAAGTTTCAAGAAGCTAGCACAAACCGTGTTTGATTTAGAGTTCGAACGCATCTGTCAATATAGGAGAAAACAGAGTGAAACCTAAAAATTCACACTGTTACTGCAAACGAATGCTTCAACCTAGGAGAACGAAACTTGGGCATCCAAGTTTGACTGGTGTACTCCTCATTACTTGAAAGTATCATGAAGGTCGGAAGCAAAAATTTATGTTGAGATTTCAGGAAACTCTAGTGTTTTGGTAGCCTAACAACGCCTTTCATTGAATGTGTCATGCACCAGTATCTGCTTAAGGCTACATCAACAAGAAATAAACCTTAGAGATAGAACGTAGAACTACTGTATTGTGTCAAGTTTCAAGAATCTAGCACAAACCGTGTTTGATTTAGAGTTCTAACTGCATCTGTCAATATAGGAGAAAACAGAGTGAAACCTAATAATTCAAACTGTTACTGCAAACGAATGCTTCAACGTAAAAGAACGAAACTTGAGCATCCAAGTGGGATTGGTGTACTGATCATTACTTGAAAGTATCATGAAGATTGGATGAAAAAATATATGTTGAGATATCAGGAGACTCTAGTGTTTTGGAAGTTTGGCAACCCCTTTCAATATAAGTGTTATTCGCCACTCCCTTCTTTAGGCAACATCAAGAGGAAACAAACCTTAGATATAGAACGTAGAACTAATGTATTGTGTCAAGTTTCAAGAAGCTAGCACAATCCGTGTTTGATTTAGAGTTTGAACGCATCTGTCAATATAGTAGAAAACAGAGTGAAACCTAAAAATTCAAACTGTTACTGCAAGCGAATGCTTCAACCTAGGAGAACGAAACTTGGGCAACCAAGTTTAATTGGTGTACTGCTCATTACTTGAAAGTATCATGAAGGTCGGAAGCAAAAATTTATGTTGAGATTTCCGGAGACTCTAGTGTTTTGGCAGCCTAACAACGCCTTTCATTGAATGTGTCATTCACCAGTATCTGCTTAAGGCTACATCAAGAGGAAACAAACCTTAGAGATAGAACGTAGAACTACTGTAATGTGTCAAGTTTCAAGAAGCTAGCACAAACCGTGTTTGATTTAGAGTTCTAACTGCATCTGTCAATATAGGAGAAAACAGAGTGAAACCTAAAAATTCAAACTGTTACTGCAAACGAATGCTTCAACGTAAAAGAACGAAACTTGAGCATCCAAGTGGGATTGGTGTACTGATCATTACTTGAAAGTATCATGAAGATTGGATGAAAATATATATGTTGAGATTTCAGGAGACTCTAGTGTTTTGGAAGTTTGGCAACCCCTTTCCATGTAAGTGTTATTCGCCAGTCCCTGCTTTAGGCAACATCAAGAGGAAACAAACCTTAGAGATAGAACGTAGAACTAATGTATTGTGTCAAGTTTCAAGAAGCTAGCACAATCCGTGTTTGATTTAGAGTTCGAACGCATCTGTCAATATAGTAGAAAACAGAGTGAAACCTAAAAATTCAAACTGTTACTGCAAGCGAATGCTTCAACCTAGGAGAACGAAACTTGGGCATCCAAGATTGATTGGTGTACTGCTCATTACTAGAAAGTGTCATGAAGGTCGGAAGCAAAAATTTATGTTGAGATTTCCGGAGACTCTAGTGTTTTGGCAGCCTAACATCGCCTTTCATTGAATGTGTCATTCACCAGTATCTGCTTAAGGCTACATCAAGGGGAAACAAACCTTAGAGATAGAACGTAGAACTACTGTATTGTGTCAAGATTCAAGAAGCTAGCACAAACCGTGTTTGATTTAGAGTTCTAACTGCATCTCTCAATATAGGAGAAAACAGAGTGAAACCTAAAAATTCAAACTGTTACTGCACACGAATGCTTCAAAGTAAAAGAATGAAACTTGAGCATCCAAGTGGGATTGGTGTACTGATCATTACTTGAAATTATCATGAAGATTGGATGAAAAAATATATGTTGAGATTTCAGGAGACCCTTGTCTTTTGGAAGTTTGGCAACCCTTTTCAATATAAGTGTTTTTCGCCAGTACCTGCTTTAGGCTACATCAAGAGGAAACAAACCTTAGAAATAGAACGTAGAAGTAATGTATTGTGTCAAGTTTCAAGAAGCTAGCACAAACCGTGATTGATTTAGAGTTCGAACGGCATCTGTCAATATAGGAGAAAAAAGAGTGAAACCTAAAAATTCAAACTGTTACTGCAAACGAATGCTTCAACGTAAAACACGAAAATTGAGCATCCAAGTGGGATTGGTGTACTGATCATTACTTGAAAGTATCATGAAGATTGGATGAAAAAATATATGTTGAGATTTCAGGAGACTCTAGTGTTTTGGAAGTTTGGCAACACCTTTCAATATTAGTGTTATTCGCCAGTCCCTGCTTTAGGCAACATCAAGAGGAAACAAACCTTTGAGATAGAACGTAGAACTAATGTATTGTGTCAAGTTTCAAGAAGCTAGCACAATCCGTGTTTGACTTAGAGTTTGAACGCATCTGTCAATATAGTAGAAAACAGAGTGAAACCTAAAAATTCAAACTGTTACTGCAAGCGAATGCTTCAACCTAGGAGAACGAAAGTTGGGCATCCAAGTTTGATTGGTGTACTGCTCATTACTTGAAAGTATCATGAAAGTCGGAAGGAAAAATTTATGTTGAGATTTCCGGAGACTCTAGTGTTTTGGCAGCCTAACAACGCCTTTCATTGAATGTGTCATTCACCAGTATCTGCTTAATGCTACATCAAGAGGAAACAAACCTTAGAGATAGAACGTAGAACTACTGTAATGTGTCAAGTTTCAAGAAGCTAGCACAAACCGTGTTTGATTTAGAGTTCGAACTGCATCTGTCAATATTGGAGAAAACAGAGTGAAACCTAAAAATTCAAACTGTTACTGCAAACGAATGTCAACGTAAAAGAACGAAAGTTGGGCATCCAAGTTTGATTGGTGTACTGCTCATTACTTGAAAGTATCATGAAGGTCGGAAGCAAAAATTTATGTTGAGATTTCAGGAGACTCTAGTGTTTTGGCAGCCTAACAACGCCTTTCATTGAATGTGTCATTCACCAGTATCTGCTTGAGGCTACATCAAGAGGATCAAACCTTAGAGATAGAACGCAGAAGTACTGTATTGTGTCAAGTTTCAAGAAGCTAGCACACACCGTGTTTGATTTAGAGTTCTAACTGCCTCTGTCAATATAGGAGAAAACAGAGTGAAACCTAAAAATTCACACTGTTACTGCAAACGAATGCTTCAACGTAAAAGAATGAAACTTGAGCATCCACGTGGGATTGGTGTACTGATCATTACGTGAAAGTATCATGAAGATTGGATGAAAAAATATATGTTGAGATTTCAGGAGACTCTAGTGGTTTGGAAGTTCGGCAACCCCTTTCAATATAAGTGTTATTCGCCAGTCCCTGCTTTAGGCAACATGAAGAGGAATCAAACCTTAGAGATAGAACGTAGAACTAATGTATTGTGTCAAGTTTCAAGAAGCTAGCACAAACCGTGTTTTATTTAGAGTTCGAACGCACCTGTCAATATAGGAGAAAACAGAGTGAAACCTAAAAATTCAAACTGTTACTGCAAACGAATGCTTCAACCTAGGAGAACGAAAGTTGGGCATCCAGGATTGATTGGTGTACTGCTCATTACTTGAAAGTATCATGAAGGTCGGAAGCAAAAATTTATGTTGAGATTATAGGAAACTCTAGTGTTTTGGCAGCCTAACAACGCCTTTCATTGAATGTGTCATGCACCAGTATCTGCTTAAGGCTACATCAACAAGAAACAAACCTTAGAGATAGAACGTAGAACTACTGTATTGTGTCAAGTTTCAAGAAGCTAGCACAAACCGTGTTTGATTTAGAGTTCTAACTGCATGTGTCAATATACGACAAAACAGAGTGAAACCTAAAAATTCAAACTGTTACTGCAAACGAATGCTTCAACGTAAAAGAATGAAACTTGAGCATCCAACTGGGATTGGTGTACTGATCATTACTTGAAAGTATCATTAAGATTGGATGAAAAAATATATGTTGAGATTTCAGGAGACTCTAGTGTTTTGGAAGTTTGGTACCCCTTTCAATATAAGTGTTATTCGCCAGTCCCTACTTTAGGCAACATCAAAAGGAAACAAACCTTGGAGATAGAACGTAGAACTAATGTATTGTGTCAAGTTTCAAGAAGCTAGCACAATCCGTGTTTTATTTAGAGTTCTAACTGCATCTGTCAATATAGGAGAAAACAGAGTGAAACCTAATAATTCAAACTGTTACTGCATACGAATGCTTCAAAGTAAAAGAATGAAACTTGAGCATCCAAGTGGGATTGGTGTACTGATCATTACTTGAAATTATCATGAAGATTGGATGAAAAAATAGATGTTGAGATTTCAGGAGACCCTTGCCTTTTGGAAGTTTGGCAACCCCTTTCAATATAAGTGTTTTTCGCCAGTACCTGCTTTAGGCTACATCAAGAGGAAACAAACCTTAGAGATAGAATGTAGAACTAATGTATTGTGTCAAGTTTCAAGAAGCTAGCACAAACCGTGATTGATTTAGAGTTCGAACGGCATCTGTCAATATAGGAGAAAACAGAGTGAAACCTAAAAATTCAAACTGTTACTGCAAACGAATGCTTCAAAGTAAAACACGAAACTTGAGCATCCAAGTGGGATTGGTGTACTGATCATTACTTGAAAGTATCATGAGGTTTGGATGAAAAAATATATGTTGAGATTTCCGGAGACTCTAGTGTTTTGGAAGTTTGGCAACACCTTTCAATATAAGTGTTATTCGCCAGTCCCTGCTTTAGGCAACATCAAGAGGAAACAAACCTTAGAGATAGAACGTAGAACTAATGTATTGTGTCAAGTTTCAAGAAGCTAGCACAATCCGTGTTTGACTTAGAGTTTGAACGCATCTGTCAATATAGTAGAAAACAGAGTGAAACCTAAAAATTCAAACTGTTACTGCAAGCGAATGCTTCAACCTAGGAGAACGAAAGTTGGGCATCCAAGTTTGATTGGTGTACTGCTCATTACTTGAAAGTATCATGAAGGTTGGAAGGAAAAATTTATGTTGAGATTTCCGGAGACTCTAGTGTTTTGGCAGCCTAACAACGCCTTTCATTGAATGTGTCATTCACCAGTATCTGCTTAATGCTACATCAAGAGGAAACAAACCTTAGAGATAGAACGTAGAACTACTGTAATGTGTCAAGTTTCAAGAAGCTAGCACAAACCGTGTTTGATTTAGAGTTCTAACTGCATCTGTCAATATAGGAGAAAACAGAGTGAAACCTAAAAATTCAAACTGTTACTGCAAACGAATGCTTCAACATAAAAGAACGAAACTTGAGCATCCAAGTGGGATTGGTGTACTGATCATTACTTGAAAGTATCATGAAGATTGGATGAAAATATATATGTTGAGATTTCAGGAGACTATAGTGTTTTGGAAGTTTGGCAACCCCTTCCAATGTAAGTGTTATTCGCCATCCCTGCTTTAGGCAACATCAAGAGGAAACAAACCTTAGAGACAGAACGTAGAACTAATGTATTGTGTCAAGTTTCATGAAGCTAGCACAAACCGTGTTTGATATAGAGTTCGAACTGCATCTGTCAATATTGGAGAAAACAGAGTGAAACCTAAAAATTCAAACTGTTACTGCAAACGAATGTCAACGTAAAAGAACGAAAGTTGGGCATCCAAGTTTGATTGGTGTACTGCTCATTACTTGAAAGTATCATGAAGGTCGGAAGCTAAAATTTATGTTGAGATTTCAGGAGACTCTAGTGTTTTGGCAGCCTAACAACGCCTTTCATTGAATGTGTCATTCACCAGTATCTGCTTGAGGCTACATCAAGAGGATCAAGCCTTAGAGATAGAACGCAGAACTACTGTATTGTGTCAAGTTTCAAGAAGCTAGCACAAACCGTGTTTGATTTAGAGTTCTAACTGCCTCTGTTAATATAGGAGAAAACAGAGTGAAACCTAAAACTTCAAACTGTTACTGCAAACGAATGCTTCAACGTAAAAGAACGAAACTTGAGCATCCAAGTGGGATTGGTGTACTGATAATTACTTGAAAGTATCATGAACATTGGATGAAAAATTATATGTTGAGATTTAAGGAGACTCTAGTGTTTTGGATGTTTGGCAACCCCTTTCAATATAAGTGTTATTCGCCAGTCCCTGCTTTAGGCAACATCAAGAGAAAACAAACCTTACAGATAGAACGTAGAACTAATGTATTGTGTCAAGTTTCAAGAAGCTAGCACAAACCGTGTTTGATTAAGAGTTCGAACGCATCTGTCAACATAGTAGAAAACAGAGTGAAACCTAAAAATTCACACTGTTACTGCAAACGAATGCTTCAACCTAGGAGAACGAAACTTGGGCATCCAAGTTTGATTGGTGTACTGCTCATTACTTGAAAGTATCATGAAGGTCGGAAGCGAAAATTTATGTTGAGATTATAGGAAACTCTAGTGTTTGGCAGCCTAACAACGCCTTTCATTGAATGTGTCATGCACCAGTATCTGCTTAAGGCTACATCAACAAGAATCGAACCTTAGAGATATAACGTAGAATTACTGTATTGTGTCACGTTTCAAGAAGCTAGCACAAACCGTGTTTGATTTAGAGTTCTAACTGCATCTGTCAATATAGGAGAAAACAGAGTGAAACCTAAAAATTCAAACTGTTACTGCAAACGAATGCTTCAACGTAAAAGAACAAAACTTGAGCATCCAAGTGGGATTGGTGTACTGATCATTACTTGAAAGTATCATGAAGATTGGATGAAAAAATATATGTTGAGATTTCAGGAGACTCTAGTGTTTTGGAAGTTTGGCAACCCCTTTCAATATAAGTGTTATTCGCCAGTCCCTGCTTTAGGCAACATCAAGAGGAAACAAACCTTAGAGATAGAACGTATAACTAATGTATTGTGTCAAGTTTCATGAAGCTAGCACAAACCGTGTTTGATATAGAGCTCGAACTGCATCTGTCAATATAGGAGAACACAGAGTGGAACCTAAAAATTTAAACTGTTACTGCAAACAAATGCTTCAACCTAGGAGAACGAAACTTGGGCATCCAAGTTTGATTGGTGTACTGCTCATTACTTGAAAGTGTCATGAAGGTCGTAAGCAAAAATTTATGTTGAGATTTCAGGAGACTCTAGTGTTTTGGCAGCCTAACATCGCCTTTCATTGAATGTGTCATTCACCAGTATCTGCTTAAGGCTACATCAAGAGGAAACAAACCTTAGAGATAGAACGTAGAACTACTGTATTGTGTCAAGATTCAAGAAGCTAGCACAAACCGTGTTTGATTTAGAGTTCTAACTGCATCTGTCAATATAGGAGAAAACAGAGTGAAACCTAAAAATTCAAACTGTTACTGCAAACGAATGCTTCAACGTAAAAGAATGAAACTTGAGCATCCAAGTGGTATTGGTGTACTGACCATTACTTGAAAGTATCATGAAGATTGGATGAAAAAATATATGTTGAGATTTCAGGAGACTCTAGTGTTTTGGAAGTTTGGCAACACCTTTCAATATTAGTGTTATTCGCCAGTCCCTGCTTTAGGCAACATCAAGAGGAAACAAACCTTTGAGATAGAACATAGAACTAATGTATTGTGTCAAGTTTCAAGAAGCTAGCACAATCCGTGTTTGACTTAGAGTTTGAACGCATCTGTCAATATAGTAGAAAACAGAGTGAAACCTAAAAATTCAAACTGTTACTGCAAGCGAATGCTTCAACCTAGGAGAACGAAAGTTGGGCATCCAAGTTTGATTGGTGTACTGCTCATTACTTGAAAGTATCATGAAGGTCGGAAGGAAAAATTTATGTTGAGATTTCCGGAGACTCTAGTGTTTTGGCAGCCTAACAACGCCTTTCATTGAATGAGTCATTCACCAGTATCTGCTTAAGGCTACATCAAGAGGAAACAAACCTTAGAGATAGAACGTAGAACTACTGTAATGTGTCAAGTTTCAAGAAGCTAGCACAAACCGTGTTTGATTTAGAGTTCGAACTGCATCTGTCAATAATGGAGAAAACAGAGTGAAACCTAAAAATTCAAACTGTTACTGCAAACGAATGTCAACGTAAAAGAACGAAAGTTGGGCATCCAAGTTTGATTGGTGTACTGCTCATTACTTGAAAGTATCATGAAGGTCGGAAGCAAAAATTTATGTTGAGATTTCAGGAGACTCTAGTGTTTTGGCAGCCTAACAACGCCTTTCATTGAATGTGTCATTCACCAGTATCTGCTTAAGGCTACATCAAGGGGAAACAAACCTTAGAGATAGAACGTAGAACTACTGTATTGTGTCAAGATTCAAGAAGCTAGCACAAACCGTGTTTGATTTAGAGTTCTAACTGCATCTCTCAATATAGGAGAAAACAGAGTGAAACCTAAAAATTCAAACTGTTACTGCACACGAATGCTTCAAAGTAAAAGAATGAAACTTGAGCATCCAAGTGGGATTGGTGTACTGATCATTACTTGAAATTATCATGAAGATTGGATGAAAAAATATATGTTGAGATTTCAGGAGACCCTTGTCTTTTGGAAGTTTGGCAACCCTTTTCAATATAAGTGTTTTTCGCCAGTACCTGCTTTAGGCTACATCAAGAGGAAACAAACCTTAGAAATAGAACGTAGAAGTAATGTATTGTGTCAAGTTTCAAGAAGCTAGCACAAACCGTGATTGATTTAGAGTTCGAACGGCATCTGTCAATATAGGAGAAAAAAGAGTGAAACCTAAAAATTCAAACTGTTACTGCAAACGAATGCTTCAACGTAAAACACGAAACTTGAGCATCCAAGTGGGATTGGTGTACTGATCATTACTTGAAAGTATCATGAAGATTGGATGAAAAAATATATGTTGAGATTTCAGGAGACTCTAGTGTTTTGGAAGTTTGGCAACACCTTTCAATATTAGTGTTATTCGCCAGTCCCTGCTTTAGGCAACATCAAGAGGAAACAAACCTTTGAGATAGAACGTAGAACTAATGTATTGTGTCAAGTTTCAAGAAGCTAGCACAATCCGTGTTTGACTTAGAGTTTGAACGCATCTGTCAATATAGTAGAAAACAGAGTGAAACCTAAAAATTCAAACTGTTACTGCAAGCGAATGCTTCAACCTAGGAGAACGAAAGTTGGGCATCCAAGTTTGATTGGTGTACTGCTCATTACTTGAAAGTATCATGAAAGTCGGAAGGAAAAATTTATGTTGAGATTTCCGGAGACTCTAGTGTTTTGGCAGCCTAACAACGCCTTTCATTGAATGTGTCATTCACCAGTATCTGCTTAATGCTACATCAAGAGGAAACAAACCTTAGAGATAGAACGTAGAACTACTGTAATGTGTCAAGTTTCAAGAAGCTAGCACAAACCGTGTTTGATTTAGAGTTCGAACTGCATCTGTCAATATTGGAGAAAACAGAGTGAAACCTAAAAATTCAAACTGTTACTGCAAACGAATGTCAACGTAAAAGAACGAAAGTTGGGCATCCAAGTTTGATTGGTGTACTGCTCATTACTTGAAAGTATCATGAAGGTCGGAAGCAAAAATTTATGTTGAGATTTCAGGAGACTCTAGTGTTTTGGCAGCCTAACAACGCCTTTCATTGAATGTGTCATTCACCAGTATCTGCTTGAGGCTACATCAAGAGGATCAAACCTTAGAGATAGAACGCAGAACTACTGTATTGTGTCAAGTTTCAAGAAGCTAGCACACACCGTGTTTGATTTAGAGTTCTAACTGCCTCTGTCAATATAGGAGAAAACAGAGTGAAACCTAAAAATTCACACTGTTACTGCAAACGAATGCTTCAACGTAAAAGAATGAAACTTGAGCATCCAAGTGGGATTGGTGTACTGATCATTACGTGAAAGTATCATGAAGATTGGATGAAAAAATATATGTTGAGATTTCAGGAGACTCTAGTGGTTTGGAAGTTCGGCAACCCCTTTCAATATAAGTGTTATTCGCCAGTCCCTGCTTTAGGCAACATGAAGAGGAATCAAACCTTAGAGATAGAACGTAGAACTAATGTATTGTGTCAAGTTTCAAGAAGCTAGCACAAACCGTGTTTTATTTAGAGTTCGAACGCACCTGTCAATATAGGAGAAAACAGAGTGAAACCTAAAAATTCAAACTGTTACTGCAAACGAATGCTTCAACCTAGGAGAACGAAAGTTGGGCATCCAAGATTGATTGGTGTACTGCTCATTACTTGAAAGTATCATGAAGGTCGGAAGCAAAAATTTATGTTGAGATTATAGGAAACTCTAGTGTTTTGGCAGCCTAACAACGCCTTTCATTGAATGTGTCATGCACCAGTATCTGCTTAAGGCTACATCAACAAGAAACAAACCTTAGAGATAGAACGTAGAACTACTGTATTGTGTCAAGTTTCAAGAAGCTAGCACAAACCGTGTTTGATTTAGAGTTCTAACTGCATGTGTCAATATACGACAAAACAGAGTGAAACCTAAAAATTCAAACTGTTACTGCGAACGAATGCTTCAACTTAAAAGAATGAAACTTGAGCATCCAACTGGGATTGGTGTACTGATCATTACTTGAAAGTATCATTAAGATTGGATGAAAAAATATATGTTGAGATTTCAGGAGACTCTAGTGTTTTGGAAGTTTGGTACCCCTTTCAATATAAGTGTTATTCGCCAGTCCCTACTTTAGGCAACATCAAAAGGAAACAAACCTTGGAGATAGAACGTAGAACTAATGTATTGTGTCAAGTTTCAAGAAGCTAGCACAATCCGTGTTTGATTTAGAGTTCTAACTGCATCTGTCAATATAGGAGAAAACAGAGTGAAACCTAATAATTCAAACTGTTACTGCATACGAATGCTTCAAAGTAAAAGAATGAAACTTGAGCATCCAAGTGGGATTGGTGTACTGATCATTACTTGAAATTATCATGAAGATTGGATGAAAAAATAGATGTTGAGATTTCAGGAGACCCTTGTCTTTTGGAAGTTTGGCAACCCCTTTCAATATAAGTGTTTTTCGCCAGTACCTGCTTTAGGCTACATCAAGAGGAAACAAACCTTAGAGATAGAATGTAGAACTAATGTATTGTGTCAAGTTTCAAGAAGCTAGCACAAACCGTGATTGATTTAGAGTTCGAACGGCATCTGTCAATATAGGAGAAAACAGAGTGAAACCTAAAAATTCAAACTGTTACTGCAAACGAATGCTTCAAAGTAAAACACGAAACTTGAGCATCCAAGTGGGATTGGTGTACTGATCATTACTTGAAAGTATCATGAGGTTTGGATGAAAAAATATATGTTGAGATTTCCGGAGACTCTAGTGTTTTGGAAGTTTGGCAACACCTTTCAATATAAGTGTTATTCGCCAGTCCCTGCTTTAGGCAACATCAAGAGGAAACAAACCTTAGAGATAGAACGTAGAACTAATGTATTGTGTCAAGTTTCAAGAAGCTAGCACAATCCGTGTTTGACTTAGAGTTTGAACGCATCTGTCAATATAGTAGAAAACAGAGTGAAACCTAAAAATTCAAACTGTTACTGCAAGCGAATGCTTCAACCTAGGAGAACGAAATTTGGGCATCCAAGTTTGATTGGTGTACTGCTCATTACTTGAAAGTATCATGAAGGTCGGAAGGAAAAATTTATGTTGAGATTTCCGGAGACTCTAGTGTTTTGGCAGCCTAACAACGCCTTTCATTGAATGTGTCATTCACCAGTATCTGCTTAATGCTACATCAAGAGGAAACAAACCTTAGAGATAGAACGTAGAACTACTGTAATGTGTCAAGTTTCAAGAAGCTAGCACAAACCGTGTTTGATTTAGAGTTCTAACTGCATCTGTCAATATAGGAGAAAACAGAGTGAAACCTAAAAATTCAAACTGTTACTGCAAACGAATGCTTCAACATAAAAGAACGAAACTTGAGCATCCAAGTGGGATTGGTGTACTGATCATTACTTGAAAGTATCATGAAGATTGGATGAAAATATATATGTTGAGATTTCAGGAGACTATAGTGTTTTGGAAGTTTGGCAACCCCTTCCAATGTAAGTGTTATTCGCCATCCCTGCTTTAGGCAACATCAAGAGGAAACAAACCTTAGAGACAGAACGTAGAACTAATGTATTGTGTCAAGTTTCATGAAGCTAGCACAAACCGTGTTTGATATAGAGTTCGAACTGCATCTGTCAATATTGGAGAAAACAGAGTGAAACCTAAAAATTCAAACTGTTACTGCAAACGAATGTCAACGTAAAAGAACGAAAGTTGGGCATCCAAGTTTGATTGGTGTACTGCTCATTAATTGAAAGTATCATGAAGGTCGGAAGCTAAAATTTATGTTGAGATTTCAGGAGACTCTAGTGTTTTGGCAGCCTAACAACGCCTTTCATTGAATGTGTCATTCACCAGTATCTGCTTGAGGCTACATCAAGAGGATCAAGCCTTAGAGATAGAACGCAGAACTACTGTATTGTGTCAAGTTTCAAGAAGCTAGCACAAACCGTGTTTGATTTAGAGTTCTAACTGCCTCTGTTAATATAGGAGAAAACAGAGTGAAACCTAAAACTTCAAACTGTTACTGCAAACGAATGCTTCAACGTAAAAGAACGAAACTTGAGCATCCAAGTGGGATTGGTGTACTGATAATTACTTGAAAGTATCATGAACATTGGATGAAAAATTATATGTTGAGATTTAAGGAGACTCTAGTGTTTTGGATGTTTGGCAACCCCTTTCAATATAAGTGTTATTCGCCAGTCCCTGCTTTAGGCAACATCAAGAGAAAACAAACCTTACAGATAGAACGTAGAACTAATGTATTGTGTCAAGTTTCAAGAAGCTAGCACAAACCGTGTTTGATTAAGAGTTCGAACGCATCTGTCAACATAGTAGAAAACAGAGTGAAACCTAAAAATTCACACTGTTACTGCAAACGAATGCTTCAACCTAGGAGAACGAAACGTGGGCATCCAAGTTTGATTGGTGTACTGCTCATTACTTGAAAGTATCATGAAGGTCGGAAGCGAAAATTTATGTTGAGATTATAGGAAACTCTAGTGTTTGGCAGCCTAACAACGCCTTTCATTGAATGTGTCATGCACCAGTATCTGCTTAAGGCTACATCAACAAGAATCGAACCTTAGAGATATAACGTAGAATTACTGTATTGTGTCACGTTTCAAGAAGCTAGCACAAACCGTGTTTGATTTAGAGTTCTAACTGCATCTGTCAATATAGGAGAAAACAGAGTGAAACCTAAAAATTCAAACTGTTACTGCAAACGAATGCTTCAACGTAAAAGAACAAAACTTGAGCATCCAAGTGGGATTGGTGTACTGATCATTACTTGAAAGTATCATGAAGATTGGATGAAAAAATATATGTTGAGATTTCAGGAGACTCTAGTGTTTTGGAAGTTTGGCAACCCCTTTCAATATAAGTGTTATTCGCCAGTCCCTGCTTTAGGCAACATCAAGAGGAAACAAACCTTAGAGATAGAACGTATAACTAATGTATTGTGTCAAGTTTCATGAAGCTAGCACAAACCGTGTTTGATATAGAGCTCGAACTGCATCTGTCAATATAGGAGAACACAGAGTGGAACCTAAAAATTTAAACTGTTACTGCAAACAAATGCTTCAACCTAGGAGAACGAAACTTGGGCATCCAAGTTTGATTGGTGTACTGCTCATTACTTGAAAGTGTCATGAAGGTCGTAAGCAAAAATTTATGTTGAGATTTCCGGAGACTCTAGTGTTTTGGCAGCCTAACATCGCCTTTCATTGAATGTGTCATTCACCAGTATCTGCTTAAGGCTACATCAAGAGGAAACAAACCTTAGAGATAGAACGTAGAACTACTGTATTGTGTCAAGATTCAAGAAGCTAGCACAAACCGTGTTTGATTTAGAGTTCTAACTGCATCTGTCAATATAGGAGAAAACAGAGTGAAACCTAAAAATTCAAACTGTTACTGCAAACGAATGCTTCAACGTAAAAGAATGAAACTTGAGCATCCAAGTGGTATTGGTGTACTGACCATTACTTGAAAGTATCATGAAGATTGGATGAAAAAATATATGTTGAGATTTCAGGAGACTCTAGTGTTTTGGAAGTTTGGCAACACCTTTCAATATT
>NW_027511864.1:0-20331 GCF_048772815.1 Callospermophilus lateralis
GCTTAGTGAACGGATCATTGCCACCAAAGTATCATCAAGATTGGGTGAAAAAACATTTTCTGAGATTTGAGAAAACTCGTAGTTTTTTTGGAAGCTTGGCAACCCCTTTCAAATGAAAGTGTTTTTCACCAGTCTCTGCTTAGGGCTACTTCAAGAGGAAACAAACGATAGAGAGAGAACTTAGAACTACTTTATTGTGTTAAGTTTCAAGAAGCTAGCACAAAAATTGTTAGATTTAGAGTTCCAAAACACATCTATCTATACAGGAGAAAACAGAGTGAAACCTAAAAATTCAAACTGTTACTGGAAATGAATGCTTCAAACTAGAAGAATGAAAATGGGGCAGTCAAGTGAGCTTAGTTAACTCATCATTACCACCAAGTGTCATCAAGAATTGGTGAAAAAATATTTGCTGAGATTTCAGAAAACTAGTAATTTTTTTTAAGCTTGGCAACCCTTTCAAATTAAAGTGTCTTTCGCCAGTCTCTGCTTAGGGCTACTTCAAGAGGAAACAAAGCATAGAGACAGAACTTAGAACTACTTTATTGTGTAAGGTTTCAAGGAGCTAGCACTAACCGTGTTTGACTTAGAGTTCCAAACACATCTATCTGTATAGGAGAAAACAAAGTGAAACCTAAAAATTCAAACTTTACTGGAAACGAACACTTTAGCCTAGAAGAATGAAAATTGGGCAGCCATGTGGGTGTAGTGAACTGATCATTACCACCAATTATCATCAAGATTGGGTGAAAAAATTTTTGCTGATATTTCAGAAAACTAGTAGGTTTTTGAAAACTTGGCGACTTTTTCAAATATAATTGCCTTTCCAAAGTCTGTGCTTAAGACTATTTTATAAGGAAAAAAACCATATAGGTAGAACTTAGAACTACTTTATTGTATCAAGTTTCAAGAACCTACCACAAACTGTGTTTCATTTAGAGTTCCAAACACATCTATCTTTATAGGAGAAAACAGAGTGAAACCTAAAAATTCAAACTGTTACTGGAAACAAACGCTTCATCCTAGAAGAATGAAAATTGGGCAGTCAAGTGGGCATAGTAAACTGATCATTACCACCAAGTATCATCAAGATTGGGTGAAAAAATATTTGCTGAGATTTCAGAAACCTAGTAGTTTTTTAGAAGCTTGGCAACCACTTTCATATGAAAGTGTCTTTCGACAGTCTCTGCTTAGGGCTACTTTAATAGGACACAGACCACAGCGATAGAACTTAGAACTACTTAATTGTGTCAAGATTCAAAGAGCTAGCACAATCCGTGTTAGATTTAGAGTTCCAAACACATCAATCTATATAGGAGAAAACAGAGTGAAACCTAAAAATTCAAACTGTTACTGGAAGCGAACGCTTCAATCTAGAAGAATGAAAATTTGGCAGCCATGTGCGCTTTGTGAACTGAACATTATCACTATGTATCATCATGATTGGGTTAAAAAATATTAGCTGAGTAGTCAGAAAACTAGTAGTTTTTGGAAGGTTGGCAACCCCTATCAAATGAAAGTGTCTTTCGCCAGTCTCTGCTTAGGGCTACTTCAAAAGGAAACACACCATACAGATAGAACTTAGAACTACTTTATTGTGGAAAGTTTCAAGGAGCTAGCACAAACCGTGTTAGATTTAGAGTTCCAAACACATCTATCTGTATAGGAGAAAACAAAGTGAAACCTGAAAATTCAAACTGTTACTGGAAATGAATGCTTCAACTTAGAAGAATGAAAATTTGGCAGCCAAGTGGGCGTAGTGAAGTGATCATTACTACCAAGTATCATCAAGATTGGGTGAAAAAATATTTCCTGAAATTTCAGAGAACTAGTAATTTTCTGGATGCTTGGCAAACCCATTCAAAGGAAGGTGTCTTTCACCAGTCTCTGCTTAGGGATACTTCAAGAGAAAAAAAAAAAAAAAAAAAAACCACAGAGAGAGAACTTAGAACTACATATTGTGTCAAGTTTCAAAAAGCTAGCAAAAACCGGGTTAGACTTAGAGTTCCAAACATATCTGTCTGTATTGGAAAAAAAAAGTGAACCCTAAAAATTCAACTGTTACTGGAAACGAACACTTCAACATAGAAAAATCAAAATTGGGCAGCCAAGTGGGCTTAGTGAACTGATCATTACCACCTAGTATCATCAAGATTGGGTGAAAAAATATTTGCTGAGATTTCAGAAAACTTTAGATTTTTGGAAGCTTGGCAGCCCTTTCAAATGAAAATGTCTTTCTCCAGTCTCTGCTTAAATCTACTTCGAGAGGAAACAAACCATAATGATAAAACTTAGAACTACTTTATTGTGTCAAGTTTCAAGAACAAGCAAAAACCGTGTTTGATTTACAGTTACAAAAACATCTATTTATATAAGAGAAAACAGCGTGAAACTTAAAATTCAAACTGATATTGGAAACGAACGATTCAACTTGGAAGAATGAAAATTGGGCAGCGAAGTGGACTTAGGGAAGTGATCATTACCACCAAGTATCATCAAGATTGGGTGAAAATATATTTGCGGAGATTTCAGAAAACTAGTAGTTTTTTGGAAGCTTGGCAACCCCTTTCAAATGAGAGTGTCTTTCGACAGTCTCTGCTTAGGGCTACTTCAACAAGAAAAAAACCGTAGAGATAGAACTGAGAACTACTTTATTGTGTCAAGTTTCAAGGAGCTAGCACAGACCGGGTTAGATTTAGAGTTCCAAACACATCTATCTGCATAGGAGAAAACAGAGTGAAACCTAAAATTTCAAAAAGTTTCTGGAAAAGAAGGCTTCAACCTAGAAGATGAAAATTGGGCAGGTACGTGGGTTTTGTGAACTCATCATTACCACCAAGTATCATCAAGATTGGTTGAAAAATTATTTGCTGAGGTTTCAGAAACTAGTAGTTTTTTGGATGCTTGGCATCCCCTCTCAAATGAAAGTGTCTTTAGGCAATCTCTGCTTAGGGCTACTTCTAAAGGAAACACACCATAGAGATAGAACTTAGAAATACTTTTTTGTGTCAAGTTTCAAGTAGCTACCACAAACCGTGTTAGATTTAGAGTTCCAAACATATCTATCTGTATAGGAGAAAGCAGAGTGAAACCTAAAATTTCAAACTGTTACTTAAAAACACTGCCTCAACCTAGAAGAATGAAAATTGGGCAGCGAAGTGGGCTTAGTGAACTGATCCTTACCACCAAGTATCATCAAGTTTGGGTGAAAAAATATTTGCTGAGATTTCAGAGAACTAGTAGTTTTTGGAAGCTTGACATCCCCTTTAAAATGAAAGTTTTGTTCGTAAGTCTAAGCTTAGGGCTACTTCAAGAGGAAACAAACCATAGAGAGAGAACTTAGAACTACTTTATTGTGTTAAGTTTCAAGAAGCTAGCACAAAAATTGTTAGATTTAGAGTTCCAAAACACATCTATCTATATAGGAGAAAACAGAGTGAAACCTAAAAATTCAAACTGTTACTGAGAAAGAACACTTCAACCTAGAAGTATGAGAATTGGGTAGCCAAGTGGGCAAAGTGATCTGATCATTACCACCAAGTATCATCAATATTGGGTGAAAAAATATTTGCTGATATTTCAGAAAACTAGTAGTTTTTTGAAAGCTTGGCAACCCCTTTCAAATGAAAGTGTCTTTCGCCAGTCTCTGCTTAGGTCTACTTCAAGAAGAGAAAAACCATAGAGACGGAACTTAGAAATACTTTTTTGTGTCAAGTTTCAAGTAGCTACCACAAACCGTGTTTGATTTAGAGCTCCAAACACATCTATCTGTATAGGAGAAAACAGAGTGAAACCTAAAATTTCAAACTGTTACTGAAAAACAATGCCTCAACCTAGAAGAATGAAAATTGGGCAGCGAAGTGGGCTTAGTGAACTGATCATTACCACCAAGTATCATCAAGATTGGGTGAAATATATTTGCTGAGATTTCAGAAAACCGCTAGTTTTTTGGACGCTTGTCAATCCCTTTCAAATGAAAGTGTCTTTTGCCAGTCTCTGCTTAGGGCTACTTCAAGAGGAAACAAACCATAGAGACAGAGCTTAGATCTACTTTATTGTGTCAAGTTTCAAGGAGCTAGCACAAACGGTGTGTGAATTAGATTTCCAAACAAATCTATCTATATAGTCGAAAACAGAGTAATACCTAAAATTTCAAACTGTTACTGGAAACGAATGCTTCAAACTAGAAGAATGAAAATGGGGCAGTCAAGTGAGCTTAGTTAACTCATCATTACCACCAAGTGTCATCAAGAATTGGTGAAAAAATATTTGCTGAGATTTCAGAAAACCAGTAATTTTTTGGAAGCTTGGCAACCCTTTCAAATTAAAGTGTCTTTCGCCAGTCTCTGGTTAGGGCTACTTCAAGAGGAAACAAAGCGTAGAGACAGAACTCAGAACTACTTTATTGTGTAAGGTTTCAAGGAGCTAGCACTAACCGTGTTTGACTTAGAGTTCCAAACACATCTATCTTTATAGGAGAAAACAAAGTGAAACCTAAAAATTCAAACTCTTACTGGAAACGAACACTTTAGCCTAGAAGAATGAAAATTGGGCAGCCATGTGGGTGTAGTGAACTGATCATTACCACCAATTATCATCAAGATTGGGTGAAAAAATTTTTGCTGAGATTTCAGAAAACTAGTAGGTTTTTGAAAACTTGGCGACTTTTTCAAATATAATTGTCTTTCCAAAGTCTGTGCTTAAGACTATTTTATAAGGAAAAAAACCATATAGATAGAACTTAGAACTACTTTATTGTATCAAGTTTCAAGAACCTACCACAAACTGTGTTTCATTTAGAGTTCCAAACACAGCTATCTTTATAGGAGAAAACAGAGTGAAACCTAAAAATTCAAACTGTTACTGGAAACAAACGCTTCATCCTAGAAGAATGAAAATTGGGCAGTCAAGTGGGCATAGTAAACTGATCATTACCACCAAGTATCATCAAGATTGGGTGAAAAAATATTTGCTGAGATTTCAGAAACCTAGTAGTTTTTTAGAAGCTTGGCAACCACTTTCGTATGAAAGTGTCTTTCGACAGTCTCTGCTTAGGGCTACTTTAATAGGACACAGACCACAGTGATAGAACTTAGAACTACTTAATTGTGTCAAGATTCAAAGAGCTAGCACAAACCGTGTTAGATTTAGAGTTCCAAACACATCAATCTATATAGGAGAAAACAGAGTGAAACCTAAAAATTCAAACTGTTACTGGAAGCGAACGCTTCAATCTAGAAGAATGAAAATTTGGCAGCCATGTGCGCTTTGTGAACTGAACATTATCACTATGTATCATCATGATTGGGTTAAAAAATATTAGCTGAGTAGTCAGAAAACTAGTAGTTTTTTGGAAGGTTGGCAACCCCTATCAAATGAAAGTGTCTTTCGCCAGTCTCTGCTTAGGGCTACTTCAAAAGGAAACAAACCATACAGATAGAGCTTAGAACTACTTTATTGTGGAAAGTTTCAAGGAGCTAGCACAAACCGTGTTAGATTTAGAGTTCCAAACACATCTATCTGTATAGGAGAAAACAAAGTGAAACCTGAAAATTCAAACTGTTACTGGAAATGAATGCTTCAACTTAGAAGAATGAAAATTTGGCAGCCAAGTGGGTGTAGTGAAGTGATCATTACCACCAAGTATCATCAAGATTGGGTGAAAAAATATTTCCTGAAATTTCAGAGAACTAGTAATTTTCTGGATGCTTGGCAAACTCATTCAAAGGAAGGTGTCTTTCACCAGTCTCTGCTTAGGGATACTTCAAGAGAAAAAAAAAAAAAACCACAGAGAGAGAACTTAGAACTACATATTGTGTCAAGTTTCAAAAAGCTAGCAAAAACCGGGTTAGATTTAGAGTTCCAAACATATCTGTCTGTATTGGAAAAAAAAGTGAACCCTAAAAATTCAACTGTTACTGGAAACGAACACTTCAACATAGAAAAATCAAAATTGGGCAGCCAAGTGGGCTTAGTGAACTGATCATTACCACCTAGTATCATCAAGATTGGGTGAAAAAATATTTGCTGAGATTTCAGAAAACTTTAGATTTTTGGAAGCTTGGCAGCCCTTTCAAATGAAAATGTCTTTCGCCAGTCTCTCCTTAAATCTACTTCGAGAGGAAACAAACCATAATGATAAAACTTAGAACTACTTTATTGTGTCAAGTTTCAAGAACAAGCAAAAACCGTGTTTGAATTACAGTTACAAAAACATCTATTTATATAAGAGAAAACATCGTGAAACTTAAAATTCAAACTGATATTGCAAACAAACGATTCAACTTGGAAGAATGAAAATTGGGAAGCGAAGCGGACTTAGGGAATTGATCATTACCACCAAGTATCATCAAGATTGGGTGAAAATATATTTGCGGAGATTTCAGAAAACTAGTAGTTTTTTGGAAGCTTGGCAACCCCTTTCAAATGAGAGTGTCTTTCGACAGTCTCTGCTTAGGGCTACTTCAAGAAGAAAAAAACCGTAGAGATAGAACTGAGAACTACTTTATTGTGTCAAGTTTCAAGGAGCTAGCACAGACCGGGTTAGATTTAGAGTTCCAAACACATCTATCTGCATAGGAGAAAACAGAGTGAAACCTAAAATTTCAAAAAGTTTCTGGAAACGAAGGCTTCAACCTAGAAGATGAAAATTGGGCAGGTACGTGGGTTTTGTGAACTCATCATTACCACCAAGTATCATCAAGATTGGTTGAAAAATTACTTGCTGAGGTTTCAGAAACTAGTAGTTTTTTGGATGCTTGGCATCCCCTCTCAAATGAAAGTGTCTTTAGGCAATCTCTGCTTAGGGCTACTTCTAAAGGAAACACACCATAGAGATAGAACTTAGAAATACTGTTTTGTGTCAAGTTTCAAGTAGCTACCACAAACCGTGTTAGATTTAGAGTTCCAAACATATCTATCTGTATAGGAGAAAGCAGAGTGAAACCTAAAATTTCAAACTGTTACTTAAAAACAATGCCTCAACCTAGAAGAATGAAAATTGGGCAGCGAAGTGGGCTTAGTGAACTGATCCTTACCACCAAGTATCATCAAGATTGGGTGAAAAAATATTTGCTGAGATTTCAGAGAACTAGTAGTTTTTGGAAGCTTGGCATCCCCTTTAAAATGAAAGTGTTGTTCGTAAGTCTAAGCTTAGGGCTACTTCGAGAGCAAACAAACCATAGAGATAGAAACTAAAACTACTTTATTGTGTCAAGTTTCAAGGAGCTAGCACAAACCGTGTTTGATTTGGAGTTCCAAACAATCTATCTATACAGGTGAAAACAGAGTGTAACCTAAAAATTCAAACTGTTACCGGAAACGAACGCTTCAACCTAGAAGAATGAAAATTGGGCAGCCATGTGGGCTTAGTGTACTGATCATTATCACCAAGTATCATAAAATTTAGGTGAAAAAATATTTGCTGAGATTTCAGAAAACTAGTAGTTTTTTGGAAGATTGTCAATGCCTTTCAAATGAAAGAGTCGGTCGCCAGTCTCTGCTTAGGGATACTTCAAGAGAAAACAAAAAATAGAGATAGAAATTAGAACTACTTTATTGTTTCAAGTTTCAAGGAGCTAGCACAAACCTTGTTGGCTTTAGAGTTCCAAACACATCAATCTATATAGTCGAAAACAGAGTGAAACCTAAAAATTCAACCTGTTACTGGAAAAGATGGTTTCAAACTAGAAGAATGAAAATTGGGCTGCCAAGTGGGCGTAGGGTACGAATCATTCCCACCACGTATCATCAAGATTGGGTGAAAAAATATTTGCTGAGATTTCAGAAAAAAGCTTCCAACAGTTTTTTGGAAGTTTGGCAACCACTTAAAAATAAAAGTGTCTTTCGCCTGTCTCTGTGAAGTACTTCTTCAAGAGAAAACAAACCATGAAAATTGAACATAGAACTTCTTTATTGTGTCAAGTTTCAAGGGGCTAGCACAAACAGTGTTAGATTTAGAGTTCCAAACACACCTATCTATGTAGTCGAAAAGAGAGTGAAACCTAAAAATTCAAACTGTTACTGAGAAAGAACGCTTCAACCTAGAAGTATGAGAATTGGGTAGCCAAGTGGGCAAAGTGATCTGATCATTACCACCAAGTATCATCAATATTGGGTGAAAAAATATTTGCTGAGATTTCAGAAAACTAGTAGTTTTTTGGAAGCTTGCCATCATCTTTCAAATGAAAGTGTCATTCGACAGTCTCTGCCTAGGGCTGCTTCAAGAGGAAACAAACCATAGAGATAGAACTTAGAACTACTTTATTGTGTCAAGTTTCAACGAGCTAGCGCAAACCGGGTGAGATTTAGAGTTCCAAACACATCTATCTCTATAGGAGAAAACAGAGTGTAACCTAAAAATTTGAAATGTTACCAGAAACGAACGCTTCAACCTAGATGAATGAAAATTGGGCAGCCAAGTGGTCTTAGACAACGGATCATTACCACCAAGTATCTTCGAGATAGGGTGAAAAAATATTTGCTGATATTTCAGAAAACTAGTGGTTTTTTGAAAGCTTGGCAACCCCTTTCAAACGAAAGTGTCTTTCGCCAGTCTCTGCTTAGGTCTACTTAAAGAAGAGAAAAACCATAGAGACGGAACTTAGAAATACTTTTTTGTGTCAAGTTTCAAGTAGCTACCACAAACCGTGTTTGATTTAGAGCTCCAAACACATCTATCTGTATAGGAGAAAACAGAGTGAAACCTAAAATTTCAAACTGTTACTGAAAAACAATGCCTCAACCTAGAAGAATGAAAATTGGGCAGCGAAGTGGGCTTAGTGAACTGATCATTACCACCAAGTATCATCAAGATTGGGTGAAATATATTTGCTGAGATTTCAGAAAACCGCTAGTTTTTTGGACGCTTGTCAATCCCTTTCAAATGAAAGTGTCTTTTGCCAGTCTCTGCTTAGGGCTACTTCAAGAGGAAACAAACCAAAGAGATAGAGCTTAGATCTACTTTATTGTGTCAAGTTTCAAGGAGCTAGCACAAACGGTGTGTGAATTAGATTTCCAAACAAATCTATCTATATAGTCGAAAACAGAGTATACCTAAAATTTCAAACTGTTACTGGAAACGAACACTTTAGCCTAGAAGAATGAAAATTGGGCAGCCATGTGGGTTTAGTGAACTGATCATTACCACCAATTATCATCAAGATTGGGTGAAAAAATTTTTGCTGAGATTTCAGAAAACTAGTAGGTTTTTGAAAACTTGGCGACTTTTTCAAATATAATTGTCTTTCCAAAGTCTGTGCTTAAGACTATTTTATAAGGAAAAAAACCATATAGATAGAACTTAGAACTACTTTATTGTATCAAGTTTCAAGAACCTACCACAAACTGTGTTTCATTTAGAGTTCCAAACACAGCTATCTTTATAGGAGAAAACAGAGTGAAACCTAAAAATTCAAACTGTTACTGGAAACAAATGCTTCATCCTAGAAGAATGAAAATTGGGCAGTCAAGTGGGCATAGTAAACTGATCATTACCACCAAGTATCATCAAGATTGGGTGAAAAAATATTTGCTGAGATTTCAGAAACCTAGTAGTTTTTTAGAAGCTTGGCAACCACTTTCGTATGAAAGTGTCTTTCGACAGTCTCTGCTTAGGGCTACTTTAATAGGACACAGACCACAGTGATATAACTTAGAACTACTTAATTGTGTCAAGATTCAAAGAGCTAGCACAAACCGTGTTAGATTTAGAGTTCCAAACACATCAATCTATATAGGAGAAAACAGAGTGAAACCTAAAAATTCAAACTGTTACTGGAAGCGAACGCTTCAATCTAGAAGAATGAAAATTTGGCAGCCATGTGCGCTTTGTGAACTGAACATTATCACTATGTATCATCATGATTGGGTTAAAAAATATTAGCTGAGTAGTCAGAAAACTAGTAGTTTTTTGGAAGGTTGGCAACCCCTATCAAATGAAAGTGTCTTTCGCCAGTCTCTGCTTAGGGCTACTTCAAAAGGAAACAAACCATACAGATAGAGCTTAGAACTACTTTATTGTGGAAAGTTTCAAGGAGCTAGCACAAACCGTGTTAGATTTAGAGTTCCAAACACATCTATCTGTATAGGAGAAAACAAAGTGAAACCTGAAAATTCAAACTGTTACTGGAAATGAATGCTTCAACTTAGAAGAATGAAAATTTGGCAGCCAAGTGGGTGTAGTGAAGTGATCATTACCACCAAGTATCATCAAGATTGGGTGAAAAAATATTTCCTGAAATTTCAGAGAACTAGTAATTTTCTGGATGCTTGGCAAACTCATTCAAAGGAAGGTCTCTTTCACCAGTCTCTGCTTAGGGATACTTCAAGAGAAAAAAAAAAAAAACCACAGAGAGAGAACTTAGAACTACATATTGTGTCAAGTTTCAAAAAGCTAGCAAAAACCGGGTTAGATTTAGAGTTCCAAACATATCTGTCTGTATTGGAAAAAAAAAGTGAACCCTAAAAATTCAACTGTTACTGGAAACGAACACTTCAACATAGAAAAATCAAAATTGGGCAGCCAAGTGGGCTTAGTGAACTGATCATTACCACCTAGTATCATCAAGATTGGGTGAAAAAATATTTGCTGAGATTTCAGAAAACTTTAGATTTTTGGAAGCTTGGCAGCCCTTTCAAATGAAAATGTCTTTCGCCAGTCTCTCCTTAAATCTACTTCGAGAGGAAACAAACCATAATGATAAAACTTAGAACTACTTTATTGTGTCAAGTTTCAAGAACAAGCAAAAACCGTGTTTGAATTACAGTTACAAAAACATCTATTTATATAAGAGAAAACATCGTGAAACTTAAAATTCAAACTGATATTGCAAACAAACGATTCAACTTGGAAGAATGAAAATTGGGAAGCGAAGCGGACTTAGGGAATTGATCATTACCACCAAGTATCATCAAGATTGGGTGAAAATATATTTGCGGAGATTTCAGAAAACTAGTAGTTTTTTGGAAGCTTGGCAACCCCTTTCAAATGAGAGTGTCTTTCGACAGTCTCTGCTTAGGGCTACTTCAAGAAGAAAAAAACCGTAGAGATAGAACTGAGAACTACTTTATTGTGTCAAGTTTCAAGGAGCTAGCACAGACCGGGTTAGATTTAGAGTTCCAAACACATCTATCTGCATAGGAGAAAACAGAGTGAAACCTAAAATTTCAAAAAGTTTCTGGAAACGAAGGCTTCAACCTAGAAGATGAAAATTGGGCAGGTACGTGGGTTTTGTGAACTCATCATTACCACCAAGTATCATCAAGATTGGTTGAAAAATTACTTGCTGAGGTTTCAGAAACTAGTAGTTTTTTGGATGCTTGGCATCCCCTCTCAAATGAAAGTGTCTTTAGGCAATCTCTGCTTAGGGCTACTTCTAAAGGAAACACACCATAGAGATAGAACTTAGAAATACTGTTTTGTGTCAAGTTTCAAGTAGCTACCACAAACCGTGTTAGATTTAGAGTTCCAAACATATCTATCTGTATAGGAGAAAGCAGAGTGAAACCTAAAATTTCAAACTGTTACTTAAAAACAATGCCTCAACCTAGAAGAATGAAAATTGGGCAGCGAAGTGGGCTTAGTGAACTGATCCTTACCACCAAGTATCATCAAGATTGGGTGAAAAAATATTTGCTGAGATTTCAGAGAACTAGTAGTTTTTGGAAGCTTGGCATCCCCTTTAAAATGAAAGTGTTGTTCGTAAGTCTAAGCTTAGGGCTACTTCGAGAGCAAACAAACCATAGAGATAGAAACTAAAACTACTTTATTGTGTCAAGTTTCAAGGAGCTAGCACAAACCGTGTTTGATTTGGAGTTCCAAACAATCTATCTATATAGGTGAAAACAGAGTGTAACCTAAAAATTCAAACTGTTACCGGAAACGAACGCTTCAACCTAGAAGAATGAAAATTGGGCAGCCATGTGGGCTTAGTGTACTGATCATTATCACCAAGTATCATAAAATTTAGGTGAAAAAATATTTGCTGAGATTTCAGAAAACTAGTAGTTTTTTGGAAGATTGTCAATGCCTTTCAAATGAAAGAGTCGGTCGCCAGTCTCTGCTTAGGGATACTTCAAGAGAAAACAAAAAATAGAGATAGAAATTAGAACTACTTTATTGTTTCAAGTTTCAAGGAGCTAGCACAAACCTTGTTGGCTTTAGAGTTCCAAACACATCAATCTATATAGTCGAAAACAGAGTGAAACCTAAAAATTCAACCTGTTACTGGAAAAGATGGTTTCAAACTAGAAGAATGAAAATTGGGCTGCCAAGTGGGCGTAGGGTACGAATCATTCCCACCACGTATCATCAAGATTGGGTGAAAAAATATTTGCTGAGATTTCAGAAAAAAGCTTCCAACAGTTTTTTGGAAGTTTGGCAACCACTTAAAAATAAAAGTGTCTTTCGCCTGTCTCTGTGAAGTACTTCTTCAAGAGAAAACAAACCATGAAAATTGAACATAGAACTTCTTTATTGTGTCAAGTTTCAAGGGGCTAGCACAAACAGTGTTAGATTTAGAGTTCCAAACACACCTATCTATGTAGTCGAAAAGAGAGTGAAACCTAAAAATTCAAACTGTTACTGAGAAAGAACGCTTCAACCTAGAAGTATGAGAATTGGGTAGCCAAGTGGGCAAAGTGATCTGATCATTACCACCAAGTATCATCAATATTGGGTGAAAAAATATTTGCTGAGATTTCAGAAAACTAGTAGTTTTTTGGAAGCTTGCCATCATCTTTCAAATGAAAGTGTCATTCGACAGTCTCTGCCTAGGGCTGCTTCAAGAGGAAACAAACCATAGAGATAGAACTTAGAACTACTTTATTGTGTCAAGTTTCAACGAGCTAGCGCAAACCGGGTTAGATTTAGAGTTCCAAACACATCTATCTCTATAGGAGAAAACAGAGTGTAACCTAAAAATTTGAAATGTTACCAGAAACGAACGCTTCAACCTAGATGAATGAAAATTGGGCAGCCAAGTGGTCTTAGACAACGGATCATTACCACCAAGTATCTTCGAGATAGGGTGAAAAAATATTTGCTGATATTTCAGAAAACTAGTGGTTTTTTGAAAGCTTGGCAACCCCTTTCAAACGAAAGTGTCTTTCGCCATTCTCTGCTTAGGTCTACTTAAAGAAGAGAAAAACCATAGAGACGGAACTTAGAAATACTTTTTTGTGTCAAGTTTCAAGTAGCTACCACAAACCGTGTTTGATTTAGAGCTCCAAACACATCTATCTGTATAGGAGAAAACAGAGTGAAACCTAAAATTTCAAACTGTTACTGAAAAACAATGCCTCAACCTAGAAGAATGAAAATTGGGCAGCGAAGTGGGCTTAGTGAACTGATCATTACCACCAAGTATCATCAAGATTGGGTGAAATATATTTGCTGAGATTTCAGAAAACCGCTAGTTTTTTGGACGCTTGTCAATCCCTTTCAAATGAAAGTGTCTTTTGCCAGTCTCTGCTTAGGGCTACTTCAAGAGGAAACAAACCAAAGAGATAGAGCTTAGATCTACTTTATTGTGTCAAGTTTCAAGGAGCTAGCACAAACGGTGTGTGAATTAGATTTCCAAACAAATCTATCTATATAGTCGAAAACAGAGTATACCTAAAATTTCAAACTGTTACTGGAAACGAACACTTTAGCCTAGAAGAATGAAAATTGGGCAGCCATGTGGGTTTAGTGAACTGATCATTACCACCAATTATCATCAAGATTGGGTGAAAAAATTTTTGCTGAGATTTCAGAAAACTAGTAGGTTTTTGAAAACTTGGCGACTTTTTCAAATATAATTGTCTTTCCAAAGTCTGTGCTTAAGACTATTTTATAAGGAAAAAAAACCATATAGATAGAACTTAGAACTACTTTATTGTATCAAGTTTCAAGAACCTACCACAAACTGTGTTTCATTTAGAGTTCCAAACACAGCTATCTTTATAGGAGAAAACAGAGTGAAACCTAAAAATTCAAACTGTTACTGGAAACAAATGCTTCATCCTAGAAGAATGAAAATTGGGCAGTCAAGTGGGCATAGTAAACTGATCATTACCACCAAGTATCATCAAGATTGGGTGAAAAAATATTTGCTGAGATTTCAGAAACCTAGTAGTTTTTTAGAAGCTTGGCAACCACTTTCGTATGAAAGTGTCTTTCGACAGTCTCTGCTTAGGGCTACTTTAATAGGACACAGACCACAGTGATAGAACTTAGAACTACTTAATTGTGTCAAGATTCAAAGAGCTAGCACAAACCGTGTTAGATTTAGAGTTCCAAACACATCAATCTATATAGGAGAAAACAGAGTGAAACCTAAAAATTCAAACTGTTACTGGAAGCGAACGCTTCAATCTAGAAGAATGAAAATTTGGCAGCCATGTGCGCTTTGTGAACTGAACATTATCACTATGTATCATCATGATTGGGTTAAAAAATATTAGCTGAGTAGTCAGAAAACTAGTAGTTTTTTGGAAGGTTGGCAACCCCTATCAAATGAAAGTGTCTTTCGCCAGTCTCTGCTTAGGGCTACTTCAAAAGGAAACAAACCATACAGATAGAGCTTAGAACTACTTTATTGTGGAAAGTTTCAAGGAGCTAGCACAAACCGTGTTAGATTTAGAGTTCCAAACACATCTATCTGTATAGGAGAAAACAAAGTGAAACCTGAAAATTCAAACTGTTACTGGAAATGAACGCTTCAACTTAGAAGAATGAAAATTTGGCAGCCAAGTGGGCATAGTGAAGTGATCATTACCACCAAGTATCATCAAGATTGGGTGAAAAAATATTTCCTGAAATTTCAGAGAACTAGTAATTTTCTGGATGCTTGGCAAACCCATTCAAAGGAAGGTGTCTTTCACCAGTCTCTGCTTAGGGATACTTCAAGAGAAAAAAAAAAAAAAAACCACAGAGAGAGAACTTAGAACTACATATTGTGTCAAGTTTCAAAAAGCTAGCAAAAACCGGGTTAGATTTAGAGTTCCAAACATATCTGTCTGTATTGGAAAAAAAAAGTGAACCCTAAAAATTCAACTGTTACTGGAAACGAACACTTCAACATAGAAAAATCAAAATTGGGCAGCCAAGTGGGCTTAGTGAACTGATCATTACCACCTAGTATCATCAAGATTGGGTGAAAAAATATTTGCTGAGATTTCAGAAAACTTTAGATTTTTGGAAGCTTGGCAGCCCTTTCAAATGAAAATGTCTTTCGCCAGTCTCTCCTTAAATCTACTTCGAGAGGAAACAAACCATAATGATAAAACTTAGAACTACTTTATTGTGTCAAGTTTCAAGAACAAGCAAAAACCGTGTTTGAATTACAGTTACAAAAACATCTATTTATATAAGAGAAAACAGCGTGAAACTTAAAATTCAAACTGATATTGCAAACAAACGATTCAACTTGGAAGAATGAAAATTGGGCAGCGAAGTGGACTTAGGGAATTGATCATTACCAGCAAGTATCATCAAGATTGGGTGAAAATATATTTGCGGAGATTTCAGAAAACTAGTAGTTTTTTGGAAGCTTGGCAACCCCTTTCAAATGAGAGTGTCTTTCGACAGTCTCTGCTTAGGGCTACTTCAACAAGAAAAAAACCGTAGAGATAGAACTGAGAACTACTTTATTGTGTCAAGCTTCAAGGAGCTAGCACAGACCGGGTTAGATTTAGAGTTCCAAACACATCTATCTGCATAGGAGAAAACAGAGTGAAACCTAAAATTTCAAAAAGTTTCTGGAAACGAAGGCTTCAACCTAGAAGATGAAAATTGGGCAGGTACGTGGGTTTTGTGAACTCATCATTACCACCAAGTATCATCAAGATTGGTTGAAAAATTACTTGCTGAGGTTTCAGAAACTAGTAGTTTTTTGGATGCTTGGCATCCCCTCTCAAATGAAAGTGTCTTTAGGCAATCTCTGCTTAGGGCTACTTCTAAAGGAAACACACCATAGAGATAGAACTTAGAAATACTGTTTTGTGTCAAGTTTCAAGTAGCTACCACAAACCGTGTTAGATTTAGAGTTCCAAACATATCTATCTGTATAGGAGAAAGCAGAGTGAAACCTAAAATTTCAAACTGTTACTTAAAAACAATGCCTCAACCTAGAAGAATGAAAATTGGGCAGCGAAGTGGGCTTAGTGAACTGATCCTTACCACCAAGTATCATCAAGATTGGGTGAAAAAATATTTGCTGATATTTCAGAGAACTAGTAGTTTTTGGAAGCTTGGCATCCCCTTTAAAATGAAAGTGTTGTTCGTAAGTCTAAGCTTAGGGCTACTTCGAGAGCAAACAAACCATAGAGATAGAAACTAAAACTACTTTATTGTGTCAAGTTTCAAGGAGCTAGCACAAACCGTGTTTGATTTAGAGTTCCAAACAATCTATCTATATAGGTGAAAACAGAGTGTAACCTAAAAATTCAAACTGTTACCGGAAACGAACGCTTCAACCTAGAAGAATGAAAATTGGGCAGCCATGTGGGCTTAGTGTAGTGATCATTATCACCAAGTATCATAAAATTTGGGTGAAAAAATATTTGCTGAGATTTCAGAAAACTAGTAGTTTTTTGGAAGATTGTCAATGCCTTTCAAATGAAAGAGTCGGTCGCCAGTCTCTGCTTAGGGATACGTCAAGAGAAAACAAAAAATAGAGATAGAAATTAGAACTACTTTATTGTTTCAAGTTTCAAGAAGCTAGCACAAAAATTGTTAGATTTAGAGTTCCAAAACACATCTATCTATATAGGAGAAAACAGAGTGTAACCTAAAAATTTGAAATGTTACCAGAAACGAACGCTTCAACCTAGATGAATGAAAATTGGGCAGCCAAGTGGTCTTAGACAACGGATCATTACCACCAAGTATCATCAAGATAGGGTGAAAAAATATTTGCTGATATTTCAGAAAACTAGTGGTTTTTTGAAAGCTTGGCAACCCCTTTCAAACGAAAGTGTCTTTCGCCAGTCTCTGCTTAGGTCTACTTCAAGAAGAGAAAAACCATAGAGACGGAACTTAGAAATACTTTTTTGTGTCAAGTTTCAAGTAGCTACCACAAACCGTGTTTGATTTAGAGCTCCAAACACATCTATCTGTATAGGAGAAAACAGAGTGAAACCTAAAATTTCAAACTGTTACTGAAAAACAATGCCTCAACCTAGAAGAATGAAAATTGGGAAGCGAAGTGGGCTTAGTGAACTGATCATTACCACCAAGTATCATCAAGATTGGGTGAAATATATTTGCTGAGATTTCAGAAAACCGCTAGTTTTTTGGACGCTTGTCAATCCCTTTCAAATGAAAGTGTCTTTTGCCAGTCTCTGCTTAGGGCTACTTCAAGAGGAAACAAACCATAGAGATAGAGCTTAGTTCTACTTTATTGTGTCAAGTTTCAAGGAGCTAGCACAAACGGTGTGTGAATTAGATTTCCAAACAAATCTATCTATATAGTCGAAAACAGAGTAATACCTAAAATTTCAAACTGTGACTGGAAACGAACGCTTCAACCTAGAAGAATGAAAATTGGGCAGCCAAGTGGCTTAGTGAACGGATAATTGCCACCAAAGTATCATCAAGATTGGGTGAAAAATCATTTTCTGAGATTTGAGAAAACTCGTAGTTTTTTGGAAGCTTGGCAACCCCATTCAAATGAAAGTGTTTTTCGCCAGTCTCTGCTTAGGGCTACTTCAAGAGGAAACAAACCATAGAGAGAGAACTTAGAAGTACTATATTGTGTTAAGTTTCAAGAAGCTAGCACAAAAATTGTTAGATTTAGAGTTCCAAAACACATCTATCTATATAGGAGAAAACAGAGTGAAACCTAAAATTTCAAACTGTTACTGAGAAAGAACGCTTCAACCTAGAAGTATGAGAATTGGGTAGCCAAGTGGGCAAAGTGATCTGATCATTACCACCAAGTATCATCAATATTGGGTGAAAAAATATTTGCTGAGATTTCAGAAAACTAGTAGTTTTTTGGAAGCTTGCCATCATCTTTCAAATGAAAGTGTCATTTGACAGTCTCTGCCTAGGGCTGCTTCAAGAGGAAACAAACCATAGAGATAGAACTTAGAACTACTTTATTGTGTCAAGTTTCAAGGAGCTAGCACAAACCGCGTTAGATTTAGAGTTCCAAACATATCTATCTCTATAGGAGAAAACAGAGTGTAACCTAAAAATTTGAAATGTTACCAGAAACGAACGCTTCAACCTAGATGAATGAAAATTGGGCAGCCAAGTGGTCTTAGACAACGGATCATTACCACCAAGTATCATCAAGAGGGTGAAAAAATATTTGCTGATATTTCAGAAAACTAGTAGTTTTTTGAAAGCTTGGCAACCCCTTTCAAAGGAAAGTGTCTTTCGCCAGTCTCTGCTTAGGTCTACTTCAAGAAGAGAAAAACCATAGAGACGGAACTTAGAAATACTTTTTTGTGTCAAGTTTCAAGTAGCTACCATAAACTGTGTTTGATTTAGAGCTCCAAACACATCTATCTGTATAGGAGAAAACAGAGTGAAACCTAAAATTTCAAACTGTTACTGAAAAACAATGCCTCAACCTAGAAGAATGAAAATTGGGCAGCGAAGTGGGCTTAGTGAACTGATCCTTACCACCAAGTATCATCAAGATTGGGTGAAAAAATATTTGCTGAGATTTCAGAGAACTAGTAGTTTTTGGAAGCTTGGCATCCCCTTTAAAATGAAAGTGTTGTTCGTAAGTCTAAGCTTAGGGCTACTTCGAGAGCAAACAAACCATAGAGATAGAAACTAAAACTACTTTTTTGTGTCAAGTTTCAAGGAGCCAGCACAAACCGTGTTTGATTTAGAGTTCCAAACAATCTATCTATATAGGTGAAAACAGAGTGTAACCTAAAAATTCAAACTGTTACCGGAAACGAACGCTTCAACCTAGCAGAATGAAAATTGGGCAGCCATGTGGGCTGAGTGTACTGATCATTATCACAAAGTATCATAAAATTTGGGTGAAAAAATATTTGCTGAGATTTCAGAAAACTAGTAGTTTTTTGGAAGATTGTCAATGCCTTTCAAATGAAAGAGTCGGTCGCCAGTCTCTGCTTAGGGATACTTCAAGAGAAAACAAAAATAGAGATAGAAATTAGAACTACTTTATTGTTTCAAGTTTCAAGGAGCTAGCACAAACCTTGTTGGCTTTAGAGTTCCAAACACATCAATCTATATAGTCGAAAACAGAGTGAAACCTAAAAATTCAACCTGTTACTGGAAAAGATGGTTTCAAACTGGAAGAATGAAAATTGGGCTGCCAAGTGGGCGCAGAATACGAATCATTCCCACCAAGTATCATCAAGATTGGGTGAAAAAATATTTGCTGAGATTTCAGAAAAAAAGCTTCCAACAGTTTTTTGGAAGCTTGGCAACCACTTAAAAAAAGAAGTGTCTTTCGCCTGTCTCTGCGAAGTGCTTCTTCAAGAGAAAACAAACCATGAAAATTGAACATAGAACTACTTTATTGTGTCAAGTTTCAAGGGGCTAGCACAAACAGTGTTAGATTTAGAGTTCCACACACACCTATCTATGTAGTGGAAAAGAGAGTGAAACCTAAAAATTCAAACTGTCACTGAGAAAGAACGCTTCAACCTAGAAGTATGAGAATTGGGTAGCCAAGTGGGCAAAGTGATCTGATCATTACCACCAAGTATCATCAATATTGGGTGAAAAAATATTTGCTGAGATTTCAGAATACCGCTAGTTTTTTGGACGCTTGTCAATCCCTTTCAAATGAAAGTGTCTTTCGCCAGTCTCTGCTTAGGGCTAATTCAAGAGGAAACAAACCATAGAAATAGAAGTTAGAACTACTTTATTGTGTCAAGTGTCAAGGGGCTAGCACAATCCGTGTTAGATTTAGAGTTCCAAACACATTTATCTATATACTCGAAAACAGAGTGAAATCTAAAAATTCAAACTGTTTCTGGAAACGAACGCTTCAACCGAGAAAAGTGAAAATTCGGCAGCCAAGTGGGCTTAGTGTACTGATCATGACCACCAAGTATCATCAAGATAGGGTGAAAAAATATTTGCTGAGATTTCAGAGAACTAGTAGTTTTTGGAAGCTTGGCATCCCCTTTCAAATGAAAGTGTTGTTCATAAGTCTAAGCTTAGGGCTACTTCAAGAGGAAAAAAACCATAGAGATAAAACGTAAAACTACTTTATTGTGTCAAGTTTCAAGGAGCTAGCACAAACCATGATTGATTTAGAGTTCCAAACAATCTATCTATATAGGTGAAAACAGAGTGTAACCTAAAAATTCAAACTGTTACCGGAAACGAATGCTTCAACCTAGAAGAAT
>NW_027511865.1:0-20324 GCF_048772815.1 Callospermophilus lateralis
GGGTGAGAAAATATTTGCTTGTATTTCGGAAACTCTGTAATTTCTTAGAAGCTTGGCAAACCTCTCTCAATGAAAGTGCATATTCCACAGTCTGTGCCTAGGGCTACTTGAAGAGGAAACAAACCATAGAGACAAAACTGAGAACTCCTTTATTTGTCCAAGTTTCAAAGAGCTACTACAAACCCATGTTGGATTTTGAGTTCCAAATTCATATATCTATATAGGAGAGAACAGAGGGAAACTTAAATATAAAAACTGCTACTGTAGGCGAACGCGTCAACCTAGAAGAACACAATTTGTTGAGCCAAGTGGGATTTGTGTACTGATCATTACCAACAAGTATCATCAAGATTAGGTGAAAAACTATTTGCTGGTATTTTGGAAACTCGTTATTCTCTTAGAAGCTTGGCAACCCCCTCTCAATGAAAGTGCTTTTCCACAGTGTGTGCCTACTGCTAATTGAAGAGGAAACAATCCATAGAGACAAAACTGAGAACTCCTTTATTTTGTCAAGTTTCAAAGAGCTACAACAATCCATGTTGGATTTAAAGTTACAAAAAAATCTATCTATATAGGGGAGAAGAGAGAGAAACCTAAATATAAAAACTGCTACTGTAGACGAACGCTTCAACCTAGAAGAACAAAATTTGGTGAGCCAAGTGGGATTGTGTACTGATCATTACCACCAAGTATCATCAAGATTGGGTGAAAAAATATTTGCTGGTATTTTGGAAACTCGTTATTTCTTAGCAGCTTTGCAACCATCTAAATGAAAGTGCTTACACAGTCTGTGCGTAGGGCAACTTGAAGAGGAAACAAACCATAGAGACAAAACTGAGAACTCCTTTATTTTGTCAAGTTTCAAAGAGCTACTACAAACCATGTTGGATTTAGAGTTCCAAATTCATCTATCTATATATGAGAGAACAGAGTGAAACCTAAATATAAAAACAGCTACTTTAGACGAACGCTTCAACCTAGAAGAACAAAATTTGGTGAGCCAAGTGCGATCTGTGTTCTGATCATTACCACCAAGTATCATCAAGATTGGGTGAAAAATATTTGCTGGTATTTCAGAAACTCGTTATTTCTTCGAAGCTTGGCAACCTCTCTCAATGAAAGTGCTTTTCCACAGTCTGTGCCTAGGGCTACTTGAAGAGGAAGAAACCATAGAGACAAAACTGAGAACTCCTTTATTTTGTCAAGTTTCAAAGAGCTACTACAATCCATGTTGGATTTAGAGTTCCAAATTCATCTCTATATATAGGAGAGAACAGAGAGAAACCTAAATATAAAACCTGCTACTGTAGACGAACGCTTCAACGTAGAAGAACAAATTTGGTGAGCCATGTGGGATTTGTGTACTGCTCATTACCACCATGTATCATCAAGATTGGGTGAAAAAATATTTGCTGGTATTTCGGAAACTTGTAATTTCTTAGAAGCTTGGCAAACTCTCTCAATGGAAAAATGCTTTTCCACAGTCTGTGCCTAGGGCTACTTGAAGAGGAAACAAACCGTAGAGACAAAAATGAGAACTCCTTTTTTTGTCAAGATTCAAAGAGCTACTACAAACCATGTTGGATTTAGAGTTCCAAATTCATATATCTATATAGGAGAGAACAGAGGGGAAACCTAAATATAAAAACTTCTACTATAGGGCTAACGCTTCAACCTAGAAGAACACAATTTGGTGAGCCAAGTGGGATTTGTGTACTGATCATTACCAACAAGTATCATCAAGATTAGGTGAAAAAATATTTGCTGGTATTTTGGAAACTCGTTATTTCTTAGAAGCTTGGCAACCCCTCTCAATGAAAGTGCTTTTCCACAGTGTGTGCCTACTGCTAATTGAAGAGGAAACAATCCATAGAGACAAAACTGAGAACTCCTTTATTTTGTCAAGTTTTCAAAGAGCTACAACATCCATGTTGGATTTAAAGTTACAAAAAATCTATCTATATAGGGGAGAAGAGAGAGAAACCTAAATATAAAAAACTGCTACTGTAGACGAACGCTTCAACCTAGAAGAACAAAATTTGGTGAGCCAAGTGGGATTTGTGTACTGATCATACCACCAAGTATCATCAAGATTGGTGAAAAAATATTTGCTGGTATTTTGGAAACTCGTTATTTCTTAGCAGCTTTGCAACCCATCTAATGAAAGTGCTTACACAGTCTGTGCGTAGGGCAACTTGAAGAGGAAACAAACCATAGAGACAAAACTGAGAACTCCTGTATTTTGTCAAGTTTCAAAGAGCTACTACAAACCATGTTGGATTTAGAGTTCCAAATTCATCTATCTATATATATGAGAGAACAGAGTGAAACCTAAATATAAAACAGCTACTTTAGACGAACGCTTCAACCTAGAAGAACAAAATTGGTGAGCCAAGTGCGATCTGTGTTCTGATCATTACCACCAAGTATCATCAAGATTGGGTGAAAAAATATTTGCTGGTATTTCAGAAACTCGTTATTTCTTCGAAGCTTGGCAACCTCTCTCAATGAAAGTGCTTTTCCACAGTCTGTGCCTAGGGCTACTTGAAGAGGAAAGAAACCATAGAGACAAAACTGAGAAACTCCTTTATTTTGTCAAGTTTCAAAGAGCTACTACAATCCATGTTGGATTTAGAGTTCCAAATTCATCTCTCTATATAGGAGAGAACAGAGAGAAACCTAAATATAAAACCTGCTACTGTAGACGAACGCTTCAACCTAGAAGACAAAATTTGGTGAGCCATGTGGGATTTGTGTACTGCTCATTACCACCATGTATCATCAAGATTGGGTGAAAAAATATTTGCTGGTATTTCGGAAACTTGTAATTTCTTAGAAAGCTTGGCAAACTCTCTCAATGAAAATGCTTTTCCACAGTCTGTGCCTAGGGGCTTACTTGAAGAGGAAACAAACCGTAGAGACAAAACTGAGAACTCCTTTTTTTTGTCAAGATTCAAAGAGCTACTACAAACCATGTTGGATTTAGAGTTCCAAATCATATATCTATATAGGAGAGAACAGAGGGAAACCTAAATATACAAACTTCTACTATAGGCGAACGCTTCAACCTAGAAGAACACAATTTGGTGAGCAAGTGGGATTTGTGTACTGATCATTAGCAACCAGTATCATCAACATTGGGTGAAAAAATACTTGCTGGTACTTCGGAAACTGTAATTTCTTAGAAGCTTGGCCACCCCTCTCAATGAAAGTGCTTTTCCACTGTCTGCGCCTAGGGCTACTTGAAGAGGAAACAAACCATAGAGACAAAACTCAGAACTCCTTTATTTTGTCAAGTTTCAATGAGCTACTACAAACCAAGTTGGATTTAAGAGTTACAAATTCATCTATCTATATATGAGAGAACAGAATGAAACCCTAAATGTAAAAACGGCTACTGTAGACGAACGCTTCAACCCAGAAGAACAAAATTTGGTGAGCCACGTGGATTTGTGTACTGATCATTAGCAACAAGTATCATCAAGATTGGGTGAAAAATATTTGCTGGTATTTCGGAAAACTCGTTATTTCTTAGAAGCTTGGCAACCCCTCTCAATGAAAGTGCTTTTCCACAGTGTGTGCCTAGTGCTAATTGAAGAGGAAACAATCCATAGAGACAAAACTGAGAACTCCTTCATTTTGTCAAGTTTCAAGAGCTACTACAATCCATGTTGGATTGGAGTTCCAAATTCATCTATCTATATAGGAGAGAACAGAGAGAAACCTAAAGATAAAAACTGCTACTGTAGACGAACCTTCAACCTAGAAGAACAAAATTTGGTGAGCCAAGTGGGATTTGTGTACTGATCATTACCACCAAGTATCATCAAGATTGGGTGAAAAAATATTTGCTGGTATTTTGGAAACTCGTTATTTCTTAAGAAGATTGGCAACCCCTATCAATGAAAGTGTTTTTCCACAGTCTGTGCCTAGGGCTACTTGAAGAGGAAACAAACCATAGAGACAAACTGAGAACTACTTTATTTTGTCACTTTCAAAGAGCTACTGCAATCCATGTTGGATTTAGAGTTCCAAATTCATCTATCTATATAGGAGAGAAAAGAGAGAAACCTAAATATAAAAACTGCTACTGTAGACGAACGCTTCAACTAGAAGAACAAAATTTGGTGAGCCAAGTGGGATCTGTGTACTGATCATTACCACCAAGTATCATCAAGATTGGGTGAAAAAATATTTGCTGGTATTTCGGAAACTTGTAATTTCTTAGAAGCTTGGCAAACTCTCTCAATGAAAGTACTTTTCCACAGTCTGTGCCTAGGGCTACTTGAAGAGGAAACAAACCATAGAGACAAAACTGAGAACTCCTTTATTTTGTCAAGTTTCAAAGAGCTACTACAAACCATGTTGGATTTTGAGTTCCAAATTCATATATCTATATAGGAGAGAACAGAGGAAACTTAAATATAAAACTGCTACTGTAGGCGAACGCGTCAACCTAGAAGAACACAATTTGTGAGCCAAGTGGGATTTGTGTACTGATCATTACCAACAAGTATCATCAAGATTAGGTGAAAAAATATTTGCTGGTATTTTGGAAACTCGTTATTTCTTAGAAGCTTGGCAACCCCTCTCAATGAAAGTGATTTTCCACAGTGGTGCCTACTGCTAATGAAGAGGAACAATCCATAGAGACAAAACTGAGAACTCCTTTATTTTGTCAAGTTTTCAAAGAGCTACAACAATCCATGTTGGATTTAAACTTCCAAAAAAATCTATCTATATGGGGAGAAGAGAGGAGAAACCTAAATATAAAGAACTGCTACTGTAGACGAACGCTTCAACCTAGAAGAACAAAATTTGGTGAGCCAAGTGGGATTTGTGTACTGATCATTACCACCAAGTATCATCAAGATTGGGTGAAAAAATATTTGCTGGTATTTTGGAAACTCGTTATTTCTTAGCAGCTTTGCAACCCATCTAAATGAAAGTGCTTACACCAGTCTGTGCGTAGGGCAACTTGAAGAGGAAAACAAACCATAGAGACAAAACCTGAGAACTCCTTTATTTTGTCAAGTTTCAAAGAGCTACTACAAACCATGTTGGATTTAGAGTTCCAAATTCATCTATCTATATATGAGAGAACAGAGTGAAACCTAAATATAAAAACAGCTACTTTAGACGAACGCTTCAACCTAGAAGAACAAAATTTGGTGAGCCAAGTGCGATCTGTGTTCTGATCATTACCACCAAGTATCATCAAGATTGGGTGAAAAATATTTGCTGGTATTTCAGAACTCGTTATTTCTTCGAAGCTTGGCAACCTCTCTCAATGAAAGTGCTTTTCCACAGTCTGTGCCTAGGGCTAATTGAAGAGGAAACAATCCAGAGAGACAAAACTGAGAACTCCTTCATTTTGTCAAGTTTCAAAGAGCTACTACAAACCATGTTGGATTTAGAGTTCCAAATTCATTATCTATACAGGAGAGAACAGAGCGAAACCTAAATATAAAAACTGCTACTGTACACGAACGCTTCAACCTAGAAGAACAAAATTTGGTGAGCCAAGTGGGACTTGTGTACTGATCATTACCACCAAGTATCATCAAGATTGGGTGAAAAAAATATTTGCTGGTATTTCGGAAACTCGTTATTTCTTAGAAGCTTGGCAACCCCTCTCAATGAAAGTTTTTTTCCACAGTCTGTGCCTAGGGCTACTTGAAGAGGAAACAAACCATAGAGAACAAACTGAGAACTCCTTTATTTTGTCAAGTTTCAAAGAGCTACTGCAATCCATGTGGATTTAGAGTTCCAAATTCATCTATCTATATAGGAGAGAAAAGAGAGAAACCTAAATATAAAAACTGCTACTGTAGACGAACGCTTCAACCTAGAAGAACAAAATTTGGTGAGCCAAGTGGGATCTGTGTACTGATCATTACCACCAAGTATCATCAAGATTGGGTGAAAAAATATTTGCTGGTATTTCGGAAACTTGTAATTTCTTAGAAGCTTGGCAAACTCTCTCAATGAAAGTACTTTTCCACAGTCTGTGCCTAGGGCTACTTGAAGAGGAATCAAACCATAGAGACAAATCTGAGAACTCCTTTATTTTGTCAAGTTTCAAAGAGCTACTACAAACCATGTTGGATTTGAGTTCCAAATTCATATATCTATATAGAGAGAACAGGGGAAACCTAAATATAAAAACTGCTACTGTAGGTGAACGCGTCAACCTAGAAGAACACAAATTTGTTGAGCCAAGTGGGATTTGTGTACTGATCATTACAAACAAGTATCATCAAGATTAGGTGAAAAAATATTTGCTGGTATTTTGGAAACTCGTTATTTCTTAGAAGCTTGGCAACCCCTCTCAATGAAAGTGCTTTTCCACAGTGTGTTCCTAGGGCTAATAGAAGAGGAAACAATCCATAGAGACAAAACTGAGAACGCCTTTATTTTGTCAAGTTCAAAGAGCTACTACAAACCATGTTGGATTTAGAGTTCCAAATTCATCTATCTATACAGGAGAGAACAGAGGGAAACCGAATATAAAACTGCTACTGTACACGAACGCTTCAACCTAGAAGAACAAAATTTTGGTGAGCCAAGTGGATTTGTGTACTGATCATTACCACAAAGTATCATAAAGACTGGGTGAAAAAATATTTGCTGGTATTTTGGAAACTCGTTATTTCTTAGAAGCTTGGCAACCCATCTCAATGAAAGTGCTTCCACAGTCTGTGCCTAGGGCTACTTGAAGACGAAAACAAACCATAGAGACAAAACTGAGAACTACTTTTTCTTGTAAAGTTTCAAAGAGCTACTACAATCCATGTTGGATTTAGAGTTCCAAATTCATCTATCTATATAGGAGAGAACAGAGAGAAACCTAAATATAAAAACTGCTACTGTAGACGAACGCTTCAACTTAGAAGAACAAAATTTGGTGAGCCAAGTGGGATTTGTGTACTGATCATTACCACCAAGTATCATCAAGATTGGGTGAAAAAATATTTGCTGGTATTTTGGAACTCGTTATTTCTTAGCAGCTTTGCAACCCATCTAAATGAAAGTGCTTACACAGTCTGTGCGTAGGGCAACTTGAAGAGGAAACAAACCATAGAGACAAAACTGAGAACTCCTTTATTTTGTCAAGTTCAAAGAGCTACAACAACCATGTTGGATTAGAGTTTCAAATTCATCTATCATATATATGAGAGAACAGAGTGAAACCTAAATATAAAAACAGCTACTTTAGACGAAACTTCAACCTAGAAGAACAAAATTTGGTGAGCCAAGTGCGATCTGTGTTCTGATCATTACCACCAAGTATCATCAAGATTGGGTTGAAAAAATATTTGCTGGTATTTCAGAAACTCGTTATTTCTTCGAGCTTGGCAACCTCTCTCAATGAAAGTGCTTTTCCACAGTCTGTGCCTAGGGCTACTTGAAGAGGAAAGAAACCATAGAGACAAAACTGAGAACTCCTTTATTTGTCAAGTTTCAAAGAGCTACTACAATCCATGTTGGATTTAGAGTTCCAAATTCATCTCTCTATATAGGAGGGAACAGAGAGAAACCTAAATATAAACCTGCTACTGTAGACGAACGCTTCAACCTAGAAGAACAAAATTTGGTGAGCCATGTGGGATTTGTGTACTGCTCATTACCACCATGTATCATCAAGATTGGGTGAAAAAATATTTGCTGGTATTTCGGAAACTTGTAATTTCTTAGAAGCTTGGCAAACTCTCTCAATGAAAATGCTTTTCCACAGTCTGTGCCTAGGCTACTTGAAGAGGAAACAAACCATAGAGACAAAACTGAGAACTCCTTATTTTTTGTCAAGATTCAAAGAGCTACTACAAACCATGTTGGATTTAGAGTTCCAAATTCATATATCTATATAGGAGAGAACAGAGGGAAACCTAAATATAAAAACTTCTACTATAGGCGAACGCTTCAACCTAGAAGAACACAATTTGGTGAGCCAAGTGGGATTTGTGTACTGATCATTAGCAACCAGTATCATCAACATTGGGTGAAAAAATATTTGCTGGTACTTCGGAAACTCGTAATTTCTTAGAAGCTTGGCCACCCCTCTCAATGAAAGTGCTTTTCCACTGTCTGCGCCTAGGGCTCTTGAAGAGGAAACAAACCATAGAGACAAACTCAGAACTCCTTTATTTTGTCAAGTTTCAATGAGCTACTACAAACCAAGTTGGATTTAGAGTTCCAAATTCATCTATCTATATATGACAGAACAGAATGAAACCTAAATGTAAAAACGGCTACTGTAGACGAACGCTTCAACCCAGAAGAACAAAATTTGGTGAGCCACGTGGATTTGTGTACTAATCATTAGCAACAAGTATCATCAAGATTGGGTGAAAAATATTTGCTGGTATTTCGGAAACTCGTTATTTCTTAGAAGCTTGGCAACCCCTCTCAATGAAAGTGCTTTTCCACAGTGTGTGCCTAGTGCTAATTGAAGAGGAAACAATCCATAGAGACAAAACTGAGAACTCCTTCATTTTGTCAAGTTTCAAAGAGCTACTACAAACCATGTTGGATTTAGAGTTCCAAATTCATCTATCTATACAGGAGAGAACAGAGCGAAACCTAATATAAAAACTGCTACTGTACACGAACGCTTCAACCTAGAAGAACAAATTTGGTGAGCCAAGTGGGGACTTGTGTACTGATCATTACCACCAAGTATCACAAAGATTGGGTGAAAAAATATTTGCTGGTATTCGGAAACTCGCTATTTCTTAGACGCTTGGCAACCCCTCTCAATGAAAGTGTTTTTCCACAGTCTGTGCCTAGGGCTACTTGAAGAGGAAACAAACCATAGAGACAAAACTGAGAACTCCTTTATTTTGTCAAGTTTCAAAGAGCTACTACAATCCCATGTTGGATTTAGAGTTCCAAATTCATCTATCTATATAGGAGAGAACAGAGAGAAACCTAAAGATAAAAACTGCTACTGTAGACGAACGCTTCAACCTAGAAGAACAAAATTTGGTGAGCCAAGTGGGATTTGTGTACTGATCATTACCACCAAGTATCATCAAGATTGAGTGAAAAATAATTGCTGGTATTTTGGAAACTCGTTATTTCTTAGAAGATTGGCAACACATATCAATGAAAGTGTTTTCCACAGTCTGTGCCTAGGGCTACTTGAAGAGGAAACAAACCATAGAGACAAAACTGAGAACTACTTTATTTTGTCAACTTTCAAAGAGCTACTGCAATCCATGTTGGATTTAGAGTTCCAAATTCATCCTATCTATATAGGAGAGAAAAGAGAGAAACCTAAATATAAAAACTGCACTGTAGACGAACGCTTCAACCTAGAAGAACAAAATTTGGTGAGCCAAGTGGGATCTGTGTACTGATCATTACCACCAAGTATCATCAAGATGGGTGAAAAATATTTGCTGGTATTTCGGAAACTTGTAATTTCTTAGAAGCTTGGCAAACTCTCTCAATGAAAGTACTTTTCCACAGTCTGTGCCTAGGGCTACTTGAAGAGGAAACAAACCATAGAGACAAAACTGAGAACTCCTTTATTTTGTCAAGTTCAAAGAGCTACTACAAACCATGTTGGATTTTGAGTTCCAAATTCATATATCTATATAGGAAGAGAACAGAGGGAAACTTAAATATAAAAACTGCTACTGTAGGCGAACGCTTCAACCTAGAAGAACAGAATTTGTTGAGCCAAGTGGGATTTGTGTACTGATCATTACCAACAAGTATCATCAAGATTAGTGAAAAAATATTTGCTGGTATTTTGGAAACTCGTTATTTCTTAGAAGCTTGGCAACCCCTCTCAATGAAAGTGATTTTCCACAGTGTGTGCCTACGGCTAATTGAAGAGGAAACAATCCATAGAGACAAAACTGAGAACTCCTTTATTTTTGTCAAGTTTCAAAGAGCTACAACAATCCATGTTGGATTTAAACTTCCAAAAAAATCTATCTATATAGGGAGAAAGAGAGAGAAACCTAAATATAAGGAACTGCTACTGTAGACGAACGCTTCAACCTAGAAGACAAAATTTGGTGAGCCAAGTGGGATTTGTGTACTGATCATTACCACCAAGTATCATCAAGATTGGGTGAAAAAATATTTGCTGGTATTTTGGAAACTCGTTATTTCTTAGCAGCTTTGCAACCCATCTAAATGAAAGTGCTTACACAGTCTGTGCGTAGGGCAACTTGAAGAGGAAACAAACCATAGAGACAAAACTGAAACTCTTTATTTTGTCAAGTTTCAAAGAGCTACTACAAACCATGTTGGATTTAGAGTTCCAAATTCATCTATCTATATATGAGAGAACAGAGTGAAACCTAAATATAAAACAGCTACTTTAGACGAACGCTTCAACCTAGAAGAACAAAATTGGTGAGCCAAGTGCGATCTGTGTTCTGATCATTACCACCAAGTATCATCAAGATTGGGTGAAAAAATATTTGCTGGTATTTCAGAACTCGTTATTTCTTCGAAGCTTGGCAACCTCTCTCAATGAAAGTGCTTTTCCACAGTCTGTGCCTAGGGCTAATTGAAGAGGAAACAATCCAGAGAGACAAAACTGAGAACTCCTTCATTTTTGTCAAGTTTCAAAGAGCTACTACAAACCATGTTGGATTTAGAGTTCCAAATTCATCTATCTATACAGGAGAGAACAGAGCGAAACCTAAATATAAAAACTGCTACTGTACACGAACGCTTCAACCTAGAAGAACAAAATTTGGTGAGCCAAGTGGGACTTGTGTACTGATCATTACCACCAAGTATCATCAAGATTGGGTGAAAAAATATTTGCTGGTATTTCGGAAACTCGTTGTTTCTTAGAAGCTTGGCAACCCCTCTCAATGAAAGTTTTTTTCCACAGTCTGTGCCTAGGGCTACTTGAAGAGGAAACAAACCATAGAGACAAAACTGAGAACTCCTTTTATTTTGTCAAGTTTCAAAGAGCTACTGCAATCCATGTTGGATTAGAGTTCCAAAATTCATCTATCTATATAGGAGAGAAAAAGAGAGAAACCTAAATATAAAAACTGCTACTGTAGACGAACGCTTCACCTAGAAGAACAAAATTTGGTGAGCCAAGTGGGATCTGTGTACTGATCATTACCACCAAGTATCATCAAGATTGGGTGAAAAAATATTTGCTGGTATTTCGGAAACTTGTAATTTCTTAGAAGCTTGGCAAACTCTCTCAATGAAAGTACTTTTCCACAGTCTGTGCCTAGGGCTACTTGAAAGAGAATCAAACCATAGAGACAAAACTGAGAACTCCTTTATTTTGTCAAGTTTCAAAGAGCTACTACAAACCATGTTGGATTTTGAGTTCCAAATTCATATATCTATATAGGAGAGAACAGAGGGAAACCTAAATATAAAAACTGCTACTGTAGGTGAACGCGTCAACCTAGAAGAACACAATTTGTTGAGCCAAGTGGGATTTGTGTACTGATCATTACCAACAAGTATCATCAAGATTAGGTGAAAAAATATTTGCTGGTATTTTGGAAACTCGTTATTTCTTAGAAGCTTGGCAACCCCTCTCAATGAAAGTGCTTTTCCACAGTGTGTTCCTAGGGCTAATAGAAGAGGAAACAATCCATAGAGACAAAACTGAGAACGCCTTTATTTTGTCAAGTTTCAAAGAGCTACTACAAACCATGTTGGATTTAGAGTTCCAAATTCATCTATCTATACAGGAGAGAACAGAGGGAAACCGAAATATAAAAACTGCTACTGTACACGAACGCTTCAACCTAGAAGAACAAAATTTGGTGAGCCAAGTGGGATTTGTGTACTGATCATTACCACAAAGTATCATAAAGACTGGGTGAAAAAATATTTGCTGGTATTTTGGAAACTCGTTATTTCTTAGAAGCTTGGCAACCCATCTCAATGAAAGTGCTTCCACAGTCTGTGCCTAGGGCTACTTGAAGACGAAACAAACCATAGAGACAAAACTGAGAACTACTTTTTCTTGTAAAGTTTCAAAGAGCTACTACAATCCATGTTGGATTTAGAGTTCCAAATTCATCTATCTATATAGGAGAGAACAGAGTGAAACCTAAATATAAAAACAGCTACTTTAGACGAACGCTTCAACCTAGAAGAACAAAATTTGGTGAGCCAAGTGCGATCTGTGTTCTGATCATTACCACCAAGTATCATCAAGATTGGGTGAAAAAATATTTGCTGGTATTTCAGAAACTCGTTATTTCTTCGAAGCTTGGCAACCTCTCTCAATGAAAGTGCTTTTCCACAGTCTGTGCCTAGGGCTACTTGAAGAGGAAAGAAACCATAGAGACAAAACTGAGAACTCCTTTATTTTGTCAAGTTTCAAAGAGCTACTACAATCCATGTTGGATTTAGAGTTCCAAATTCATCTCTCTATATAGGAGAGAACAGAGAGAAACCTAAATATAAAACCTGCTACTGTAGACGAACGCTTCAACCTAGAAGAACAAAATTTGGTGAGCCATGTGGGATTTGTGTACTGCTCATTACCACCATGTATCATCAAGATTGGGTGAAAAAATATTTGCTGGTATTTCGGAAACTTGTAATTTCTTAGAAGCTTGGCAAACTCTCTCAATGAAAATGCTTTTCCACAGTCTGTGCCTAGGGCTACTTGAAGAGGAAACAAACCATAGAGACAAAACTGAGAACTCCTTTTTTTTGTCAAGATTCAAAGAGCTACTACAAACCATGTTGGATTTAGAGTTCCAAATTCATATATCTATATAGGAGAGAACAGAGGGAAACCTAAATATAAAAACTTCTACTATAGGCGAACGCTTCAACCTAGAAGAACACAATTTGGTGAGCCAAGTGGGATTTGTGTACTGATCATTAGCAACCAGTATCATCAACATTGGGTGAAAAAATATTTGCTGGTACTTCGGAAACTCGTAATTTCTTAGAAGCTTGGCCACCCCTCTCAATGAAAGTGCTTTTCCACTGTCTGCGCCTAGGGCTACTTGAAGAGGAAACAAACCATAGAGACAAAACTCAGAACTCCTTTATTTTGTCAAGTTTCAATGAGCTACTACAAACCAAGTTGGATTTAGAGTTCCAAATTCATCTATCTATATATGAGAGAACAGAATGAAACCTAAATGTAAAAACGGCTACTGTAGACGAACGCTTCAACCCAGAAGAACAAAATTTGGTGAGCCACGTGGATTTGTGTACTAATCATTAGCAACAAGTATCATCAAGATTGGGTGAAAAAATATTTGCTGGTATTTCGGAAACTCGTTATTTCTTAGAAGCTTGGCAACCCCTCTCAATGAAAGTGCTTTTCCATAGTGTGTGCCTAGTGCTAATTGAAGAGGAAACAATCCATAGAGACAAAACTGAGAACTCCTTCATTTTGTCAAGTTTCAAAGAGCTACTACAAACCATGTTGGATTTAGAGTTCCAAATTCATCTATCTATACAGGAGAGAACAGAGCGAAACCTAAATATAAAAACTGCTACTGTACACGAACGCTTCAACCTAGAAGAACAAAATTTGGTGAGCCAAGTGGGACTTGTGTACTGATCATTACCACCAAGTATCATCAAGATTGGGTGAAAAAATATTTGCTGGTATTTCGGAAACTCGTTATTTCTTAGAAGCTTGGCAACCCCTCTCAATGAAAGTGTTTTTCCACAGTCTGTGCCTAGGGCTACTTGAAGAGGAAACAAACCATAGAGACAAAACTGAGAACTCCTTTATTTTGTCAAGTTTCAAAGAGCTACTACAATCCATGTTGGATTTAGAGTTCCAAATTCATCTATCTATATAGGAGAGAACAGAGAGAAACCTAAAGATAAAAACTGCTACTGTATACGAACGGTTCAACCTAGAAGAACAAAATTTGGTGAGCCAAGTGGGATTTGTGTACTGATCATTACCACCAAGTATCATCAAGATTGGGTGAAAAAATATTTGCTGGTATTTCGGAAACTCGTTATTTCTTAGAAGATTGGCAACCCCTATCAATGAAAGTGTTTTTCCACAGTCTGTGCCTAGGGCTACTTGAAGAGGAAACAAACCATAGAGACAAAACTGAGAACTACTTTATTTTGTCAAGTTTCAAAGAGCTACTGCAATCCATGTTGGATTTAGAGTTCCAAATTCATCTATCTATATAGGAGAGAAAAGAGAGAAACCTAAATATAAAAACTGCTACTGTAGACGAACGCTTCAACCTAGAAGAACAAAATTTGGTGAGCCAAGTGGGATCTGTGTACTGATCATTACCACCAAGTATCATCAAGATTGGGTGAAAAAATATTTGCTTGTATTTCGGAAACTTGTAATTTCTTAGAAGCTTGGCAAACTCTCTCAATGAAAGTACTTTTCCACAGTCTGTGCCTAGGGCTACTTGAAGAGGAAACAAACCATAGAGACAAAACTGAGAACTCCTTTATTTTGTCAAGTTTCAAAGAGCTACTACAAACCATGTTGGATTTTGAGTTCCAAATTCATATATCTATATAGGAGAGAACAGAGAGAAACCTAAATATAAAAACTGCTACTGTAGGTGAACGCGTCAACCTAGAAGAACACAATTTGATGAGCCAAGTGGGATTTGTGTACTGATCATTACCAACAAGTATCATCAAGATTAGGTGAAAAAATATTTGCTGGTATTTTGGAAACTCGTTATTTCTTAGAAGCTTGGCAACCCCTCTCAATGAAAGTGCTTTTCCACAGTGTGTGCCTACTGCTAATTGAAGAGGAAACAATCCATAGAGACAAAACTGAGAACTCCTTTATTTTGTCAAGTTTCAAAGAGCTACAACAATCCATGTTGGATTTAAAGTTCCAAAAAAATCTATCTATATAGGAGAGAAGAGAGAGAAACCTAAATATAAAAAACTGCTACTGTAGACGAACGCTTCAACCTAGAAGAACAAAATTTGGTGAGCCAAGTGGGATTTGTGTACTGATCATTACCACCAAGTATCATCAAGATTGGGTGAAAAAATATTTGCTGGTATTTTGGAAACTCGTTATTTCTTAGCAGCTTTGCAACCCATCTAAATGAAAGTGCTTACACAGTCTGTGCGTAGGGCAACTTGAAGAGGAAACAAACCATAGAGACAAAACTGAGAACTGCTTTATTTTGTCAAGTTTCAAAGAGCTACTACAAACCATGTTGGATTTAGAGTTCCAAATTCATCTATCTATATATGAGAGAACAGAGTGAAACCTAAATATAAAAACAGCTACTTTAGACGAACGCTTCAACCTAGAAGAACAAAATTTGGTGAGCCAAGTGCGATCTGTGTTCTGATCATTACCACCAAGTATCATCAAGATTGGGTGAAAAAATATTTGCTGGTATTTCAGAAACTCGTTATTTCTTCGAAGCTTGGCAACCTCTCTCAATGAAAGTGCTTTTCCACAGTCTGTGCCTAGGGCTAATTGAAGAGGAAACAATCCAGAGAGACAAAACTGAGAACTCCTTCATTTTGTCAAGTTTCAAAGAGCTACTACAAACCATGTTGGATTTAGAGTTCCAAATTCATCTATCTATACAGGAGAGAACAGAGCGAAACCTAAATATAAAAACTGCTACTGTACACGAACGCTTCAACCTAGAAGAACAAAATTTGGTGAGCCAAGTGGGACTTGTGTACTGATCATTACCACCAAGTATCATCAAGATTGGGTGAAAAAATATTTGCTGGTATTTCGGAAACTCGTTATTTCTTAGAAGCTTGGCAACCCCTCTCAATGAAAGTTTTTTTACACAGTCTGTGCCTAGGGCTACTTGAAGAGGAAACAAACCATAGAGACAAAACTGAGAACTCCTTTATTTTGTCAAGTTTCAAAGAGCTACTGCAATCCATGTTGGATTTAGAGTTCCAAATTCATCTATCTATATAGGAGAGAAAAGAGAGAAACCTAAATATAAAAACTGCTACTGTAGACGAACGCTTCAACCTAGAAGAACAAAATTTGGTGAGCCAAGTGGGATCTGTGTACTGATCATTACCACCAAGTATCATCAAGATTGGGTGAAAAAATATTTGCTTTTATTTCGGAAACTTGTAATTTCTTAGAAGCTTGGCAAACTCTCTCAATGAAAGTACTTTTCCACAGTCTGTGCCTAGGGCTACTTGAAGAGGAAACAAACCATAGAGACAAAACTGAGAATTCCTTTATTTTGTCAAGTTTCAAAGAGCTACTACAAACCATGTTGGATTTTGAGTTCCAAATTCATATATCTATATAGGAGAGAACAGAGGGAAACCTAAATATAAAAACTGCTACTGTAGGTGAACGCGTCAACCTAGAAGAACACAATTTGGTGAGCCAAGTGGGATTTGTGTACTGATCATTACCAACAAGTATCATCAAGATTAGGTGAAAAAATATTTGCTGGTATTTTGGAAACTCGTTATTTCTTAGAAGCTTGGCAACCCCTCTCAATGAAAGTGCTTTTCCACAGTGTGTTCCTAGGGCTAATAGAAGAGGAAACAATCCATAGAGACAAAACTGAGAACGCCTTTATTTTGTCAAGTTTCAAAGAGCTACTACAAACCATGTTGGATTTAGAGTTCCAAATTCATCTATCTATACAGGAGAGAACAGAGGGAAACCGAAATATAAAAACTGCTACTGTACACGAACGCTTCAACCTAGAAGAACAAAATTTGGTGAGCCAAGTGGGATTTGTGTACTGATCATTACCACAAAGTATCATAAAGACTGGGTGAAAAAATATTTGCTGGTATTTTGGAAACTCGTTATTTCTTAGAAGCTTGACAACCCATCTCAATGAAAGTGCTTCCACACTCTGTGCCTAGGGCTACTTGAAGACGAAACAAACCATAGAGACAAAACTGAGAACTACTTTTTCTTGTAAAGTTTCAAAGAGCTACTACAATCCATGTTGGATTTAGAGTTCCAAATTCATCTATCTATATAGGAGAGAACAGAGAGAAACCTAAATATAAAAACTGCTACTGTAGACGAACGCTTCAACCTAGAAGAACAAAATTTGGTGAGCCAAGTGGGATTTGTGTACTGATCATTACCACCAAGTATCATCAAGATTGGGTGAAAAAATATTTCCTGGAATTTTGAAAACACGTTATTTCTTAGAAGCTTGGCAACCCATCTCAATGAAAGTGCTTCCACAGTCTGTGCCTAGGGCTACTTGAAGAGGAAACAAACCATAGAGACAAAACTGAGATCTCCTTTATTTTGTCAAGTTTCAAAGAGCTACTACAATCCATGTTGGATTTAGAGTTCCAAATTCATCCATCTATATAGGAGAGAACAGAGAGAAACCTAAATATAAAAACTGCTACTGTAGACGAACGCTTCAACCTAGAAGAACAAAATTTGGTGAGTCAAGTGGGATTTGTGTACTGATCATTAGCAACAAGTATCATCAAGATTGGGTGAAAAAATATTTGCTGGTATTTCGGAAACTCGTTATTTCTTAGAAGCTTGGCAACCCCTCTCAATGAAAGTGTTTTTCCACAGTCTGTGCCTAGGGCTACTTGAAGAGGAAACAAACCATAGAGACAAAACTGAGAACTCCTTTATTTTGTCAAGTTTCAAAGAGCTACTACAAACCATGTTGGATTTTGAGTTCCAAATTCATATATCTATATAGGAGAGAACAGAGGGAAACCTAAATATAAAAACTGCTACTGTAGACGAACGCTTCAACCTAGAAGAACAAAATTTGGTGAGCCAAGTGGGATTTGTGTACTGATCATTACCACCAAGTATCATCAAGATTGGGTGAAAAAATATTTGCTGGTATTTTGGAAACTCGTTATTTCTTAGCAGCTTTGCAACCCATCTAAATGAAAGTGCTTACACAGTCTGTGCGTAGGGCAACTTGAAGAGGAAACAAACCATAGAGACAAAACTGAGAACTCCTTTATTTTGTCAAGTTTCAAAGAGCTACTACAAACCATGTTGGATTTAGAGTTCCAAATTCATCTATCTATATATGAGAGAACAGAGTGAAACCTAAATATAAAAACTGCTACTGTAGACGAACGCTTCAACCTAGAAGAACAAAATTTGGTGAGCCAAGTGCGATCTGTGTTCTGATCATTACCACCAAGTATCATCAAGATTGGGTGAAAAAATATTTGCTGGTATTTCAGAAACTCGTTATTTCTTCGAAGCTTGGCAACCTCTCTCAATGAAAGTGCTTTTCCACAGTCTGTGCCTAGGGCTAATTGAAGAGGAAACAATCCATAGAGACAAAACTGAGAACTCCTTCATTTTGTCAAGTTTCAAAGAGCTACTACAAACCATGTTGGATTTAGAGTTCCAAATTCATTTTTCTATACAGGAGAGAACAGAGCGAAACCTAAATATAAAAACTGCTACTGTACACGAACGCTTCAACCTAGAAGAACAAAATTTGGTGAGCCAAGTGGGACTTGTGTACTGATCATTACCACCAAGTATCATCAAGATTGGGTGAAAAAATATTTGCTGGTATTTTGGAAACTCGTTATTTCTTAGAAGCTTGGCAACCCCTCTCAATGAAAGTGCTTTTCCACAGTGTGTGCCTAGTGCTAATTGAAGAGGAAACAATCCATAGAGACAAAACTGAGAACTCCTTTATTTTGTCAAGTTTCAAAGAGCTACAACAATCCATGTTGGATTTAAAGTTCCAAAAAAATCTATCTATATAGGGGAGAAGAGAGAGAAACCTAAATATAAAAAACTGCTACTGTAGACGAACGCTTCAACCTAGAAGAACAAAATTTGGTGAGCCAAGTGGGATTTGTGTACTGATCATTACCACCAAGTATCATCAAGATTGGGTGAAAAAATATTTGCTGGTATTTTGGAAACTCGTTATTTCTTAGCAGCTTTGCAACCCATCTAAATGAAAGTGCTTACACAGACTGTGCGTAGGGCAACTTGAAGAGGAAACAAACCATAGAGAGAAAACTGAGAACTCCTTTATTTTGTCAAGTTTCAAAGAGCTACTACAAACCATGTTGGATTTAGAGTTCCAAATTCATCTATCTATATATGAGAGAACAGAGTGAAACCTAAATATAAAAACAGCTACTTTAGACGAACGCTTCAACCTAGAAGAACAAAATTTGGTGAGCCAAGTGCGATCTGTGTTCTGATCATTACCACCAAGTATCATCAAGATTGGGTGAAAAAATATTTGCTGGTATTTCAGAAACTCGTTATTTCTTCGAAGCTTGGCAACCTCTCTCAATGAAAGTGCTTTTCCACAGTCTGTGCCTAGGGCTAATTGAAGAGGAAACAATCCATCGAGACAAAACTGAGAACTCCTTCATTTTGTCAAGTTTCAAAAAGCTACTACAAATCATGTTGGATTTAGAGTTCCAAATTCATCTATCTATACAGGAGAGAACAGAGCGAAACCTAAATATAAAAACTGCTACTGTACACGAACGCTTCAACCTAGAAGAACAAAATTTGGTGAGCCAAGTGGGACTTGTGTACTGATCATTACCACCAAGTATCATCAAGATTGGGTGAAAAAATATTTGCTGGTTTTTCGGAAACTCGTTATTTCTTAGAAGCTTGGCAACCCCTCTCAATGAAAGTTTTTTTCCACAGTCTGTGCCTAGGGCTACTTGAAGAGGAAACAAACCATAGAGACAAAACTGAGAACTCCTTTATTTTGTTAAGTTTCAAAGAGCTACTGCAATCCATGTTGGATTTAGAGTTCCAAATTCATCTATCTATATAGGAGAGAAAAGAGAGAAACCTAAATATAAAAACTGCTACTGTAGACGAACGCTTCAACCTAGAAGAACAAAATTTGGTGAGCCAAGTGGGATCTGTGTACTGATCATTACCACCAAGTATCATCAAGATTGGGTGAAAAAATATTTGCTGGTATTTCGGAAACTTGTAATTTCTTAGAAGCTTGGCAAACTCTCTCAATGAAAATACTTTTCCACAGTCTGTGCCTAGGGCTACTTGAAGAGGAAACAAACCATAGAGACAAAACTGAGAACTCCTTTATTTTGTCAAGTTTCAAAGAGCTACTACAAACCATGTTGGATTTTGAGTTCCAAATTCATATATCTATATAGGAGAGAACAGAGGGAAACCTAAATATAAAAACTGCTACTGTAGGTGAACGCGTCAACCTAGAAGAACACAATTTGGTGAGCCAAGTGGGATTTGTGTACTGATCATTACCAACAAGTATCATCAAGATTAGGTGAAAAAATATTTGCTGGTATTTTGGAAACTCGTTATTTCTTAGAAGCTTGGCAACCCCTCTCAATGAAAGTGCTTTTCCACAGTGTGTGCCTAGTGCTAATTGAAGAGGAAACAATCCATAGAGACAAAA
>NW_027511866.1:0-20308 GCF_048772815.1 Callospermophilus lateralis
GTTTGAAACTCTAAATCAAACACGGTTTGTGCTCGCTCCGTGAAACTTACAAAATGAAGTAGTTCTAAGTTCTATCTCTATGGTTTGTTTCCTCTTGAAGTACCCCATGCAGAGACTGGCGAAGAACACTTTCGTTTGAAAGGGGTTGCCAAGCTTCCAAAAAACTACTAGTTTGCTGAAATCTCAGCAAACATTTTTTCACCAAATCTTGATGATACTTGGTGGTAATGATCAGTTCACTAAGCCCGCTTGGCTGCCCAATTTACACTCTTCTAGGTTCAAGCGTTCGTTTCCAGTAACACTTTGAAATTTTAGGTTTCACTCTGTTTTCTGCTATATAGATAGATGTGTTTGAAACTCTAAATCAAACACGGTTTGTGCTAGCTCCGTGAAACTTGACAAAATGAAGTAGTTCTAAGTTCTATCTCTATGGTTTGTTCCTGTTGAAGTACCCCATGCAGAGACTGGCGAAGAACACTTTCGTTTGAAAGGGGTTGCCAAGCTTCCAAAAAACTACTCGTTTGCTGAAATCTCAGCAAACATTTTTTCACCAAATCTTGATGATACTTGGTGATAATGATCAGTTCACTAAGCCCACTTGGCTGCCCAATTTTCACTCTTCTAGGTTCAAGCGTTCGTTTCCAGTTACAGTGTGAATTTTTAGGTTTCACTCTGTTTTCTGCTATATAGATAGATGTGTTTGAAACTCTAAATCAAACACGGTTTGTGCTAGCTCCCTGAAACTTGAGAAAATGAAGTAGTTCTAAGTTCTATCTCTATGGTTTGTTTCCTCTTAAAGTACCCCATGCAGAGACTGGCGAAAAACACTTTCGTTTGAAAGGGGTTGCCAAGCTTCCAAAAAACTACTAGTTTGCTGAAATCTCAGCAAACATTTTTTCACCAAATCTTGATGATACTTGGTGGTAATGATCAGTTCACAAATCCCACTTGGCTGCCCAACTTTCACTCTTCTAGGTTCAAGCGTTCGTTTTCAGTAACAGTTTGAATTTTTAGGTTTCACTCTGTTTTCTGTTATATACATAGATGTGTTTGAAACTCTAAATCAAACACGGTTTGTGCTAGCTCCTTGAAACTTGACAAAATGAAGTAGTTCTAAGTTCTATCTCTATGGTTTGTTTCCTCTTGAAGTACCCCATGCAGAGACTGGCGAAAAACACTTTCGTTTTAAAGGGGTTGCCAAGCTTCCAAAAAAACTACTAGTTTGCTGAAATCTCAGCAAACATTTTTTCACCAAAACTTGATGATACTTGGTGGTAATGATCAGTTCACTAAGCCCACTTCGCTGCCCAATTTTTACTCTTCTAGGTTCAAGCGTTCGTTTCCAGTAACACTTTGAAATTTTAGGTTTCACTCTGGTTTCTGCTATATAGATAGATGTCTTTGAAACTCTAAATCAAACACGGTTTGTGCTAGCTCCTTGAAACTTGACAAAATGAAGTAGTTGTAAGTTCTACCTCTATGGTTTGTTTCCTCTTGAAGTACCCCATGCAGAGACTGGCGAAAAACACTTTCGTTTGAAAGGGGTTGCCAAGCTTCCAAAAAACTACTAGTTTGCTGAAATCTCAGCAAACATTTTTTCACCAAATCTTGATGATACTTCGTGGTAATGATCAGTTCACTAATCCCACTTGGCTGCCCAATTTTTATTCTTCTAGGTTCAAGCGTTCTTTTCCAGTAACACTTTGAATTTTTAGGTTTCACTCTGTTTTCTGCTATATAGATAGATGTGTTTGAAACTCTAAATCAAACACGGTTTGTGCTAGCTCCTTGAAACTTGAGAAAATGAAGTAGTTCTAAGTTCTATCTCTATGGTTTGTTTCCTCTTAAAGTACCCCATGCAGAGACTGGCGAAAAACACTTTCGTTTGAAAGGGGTTGCCAAGCTTCCAAAAAACTACTAGTTTGCTGAAATCTCAGCAAACATTTTTTCACCAAATCTTGATGATACCTGGTGGTAATGAGCAGTTCACTAATCCCACTTGGCTGCCCAACTTTCACTCTTCTAGGTTCAAGCGTTCGTTTCCAGTAACAGTTTGAATTTTTAGGTTTCACTCTGTTTTCTGTTATATACATAGATGTGTTTGAAACTCTAAATCAAACACGGTTTGTGCTAGCTCCTTGAAACTTGACAAAATGAAGTAGTTCTAAGTTCTATCTCTATGGTTTGTTTCCTCTTGAAGTACCCCATGCAGAGACTGGCGAAAAACACTTTCGTTTGAAAGGGGTTGCCAAGCTTCCAAAAAACTACTAGTTTGCTGAAATCTCAGCAAACATTTTTTCACCAAATCTTGATGATACTTGGTGGTAATGATCAGTTCACTATTCCCACTTGGCTGCCCAACTTTCACTGTTCTAGGTTCAAGCGTTCGTTTCCAGTAACAGTTTGAATTTTTAGGTTTCACTCTGTTTTCTGCTATATAGATAGATGTGTTTGAAACTCTAAATCAAACACGGTTTGTGCTAGCTCCTTGAAACTTGAGCAAATGAAGTAGTTCTAAGTTCTATCTCTATGGTTTGTTTCCTCTTGAAGTACCCTATGCAGAGACTGGCGAAAAACACTTTCGTTTTAAAGGGGTTGCCAAGCTTCCAAAAAAACTACTAGTTTGCTGAAATCTCAGCAAACATTTTTTCACCAAAACTTGATGATACTTGGTGGTAATGATCAGTTCACTAAGCCCACTTGGCTGCCCAATTTTTACTCTTCTAGGTTCAAGCGTTCGTTTCCAGTAACACTTTGAAATTTTAGTTTTCACTCTGGTTTCTGCTATATAGATAGATGTCTTTGAAACTCTAAATCAAACACGGTTTGTGCTAGCTCCTTGAAACTTGACAAAATGAAGTAGTTGTAAGTTCTACCTCTATGGTTTGTTTCCTCTTGAAGTACCCCATGCAGAGACTGGCGAAAAACACTTTCGTTTGAAAGGGGTTGCCAAGCTTCCAAAAAACTACTAGTTTGCTGAAATCTCAGCAAACATTTTTTCACCAAATCTTGATGATACTTGGTGGCAATGATCACTTCACTAATCCCACTTGGCTGCCCAAATTTTATTCTTCTAGGTTGAAGCTTTCGTTTCCAGTAACAGTTTGAATTTTTAGGTTTCACTCTGTTTTCTCCTACATAGATAGCTGTGTTTGGAATTCTAAATCAAACACGGTTTGTGCTAGCTCCTTGAAACTTGACCAAATGAAGTAGTTCTAAGTTCTATCTCTATGGTTTGTTTCCTCTTGAAGTACCCCATGCAGAGACTGGCGAAAAACACTTTCGTTTGAAAGGGGTTGCCAAGCTTCCAAAAAACTACTAGTTTGCTGAAGTCTCAGCAAACATTTTTTCACCAAATCTTGATGATACTTGGTGGTAATGATCAGTTCACTAAGCCCACTTGGCTGCCCAATTTTCACTCTTCTAGGTTCAAGCGTTCGTTTCCAGTAACACTTTGAATTTTTAGGTTTCACTCTGTTTTCTGCTATATAGATAGATGTGTTTGAAACTCTAAATCAAACACGGTTTTTGCTAGCTCCTTGAAACTTGACAAAATGAAGTAGTTGTTAGTTCTTTCTCTATGGTTTTTTTCCTCTTGAAGTACCCCATGCAGAGACTGGCGAAAAACACTTTCGTTTGAAAGGGGTTGCCAAGCTTCCAAAAAACTACTAGTTTGCTGAAATCTCAGCAAACATTTTTTCACCAAATCTTGATGATACTTGGTGGTAATGATCAGTTCACTATTCCCATTTGGCTGCCCAACTTTCACTGTTCTAGGTTCAAGCGTTCGTTTCCAGTAACAGTTTGAATTTTTAGGTTTCACTCTGTTTTCTGCTATATAGATAGATGTGTTTGAAACTCTAAATCAAACACGGTTTGTGCTAGCTCCTTGAAACTTGAGCAAATGAAGTAGTTCTAAGTTCTATCTCTATGGTTTGTTTCCTCTTGAAGTACCCCATGCAGAGACTGGCGAAAAACACTTTCGTTTTAAAGGGGTTGCCAAGCTTCCAAAAAAACTACTAGTTTGCTGAAATCTCAGCAAACATTTTTTCACCAAAACTTGATGATACTTGGTGGTAATGATCATTTCACTAAGCCCACTTGGCTGCCCAATTTTTATTCTTCTAGGTTCAAGCGTTCGTTTCCAGTAACACTTTGAAATTTTAGGTTTCACTCTGTTTTCTGCTATATAGATAGATGTCTTTGAAACTCTAAATCAAACACGGTTTGTGCTAGCTCCTTGAAACTTGACAAAATGAAGTAGTTGTAAGTTCTACCTCTATGGTTTGTTTCCCTTGAAGTACCCCATGCAGAGACTGGCGAAAAACACTTTCGTTTGAAAGGGGTTGCCAAGCTTCCAAAAAACTACTAGTTTGCTGAAATCTCAGCAAACATTTTTTCACCAAATCTTGATGATACTTCGTGGTAATGATCAGTTCACTAATCCCACTTGGCTGCCCAATTTTTATTCTTCTAGGTTGAAGCATTCGTTTCCAGTAACAGTTTGAATTTTTAGGTTTCACTCTGTTTTCTCCTACATAGATAGCTGTGTTTGGATTTCTAAATCAAACACGGTTTGTGCTAGCTCCTTGAAACTTGACCAAATGAAGTAGTTCTAAGTTCTATCTCTATGGTTTGTTTCCTCTTGAAGTACCCCATGCAGAGACTGGCGAAAAACACTTTCGTTTGAAAGGGGTTGCCAAGCTTCCAAAAAACTACTAGTTTGCTGAAATCTCAGCAAACATTTTTTCACCAAATCTTGATGATACTTGGTGGTAATGATCAGTTCACTAAGCCCACTTGGCTGCCCAATTTTCACTCTTCTAGGTTCAAGCGTTCGTTTCCAGTAACACTTTGAATTTTTAGGTTTCACTCTGTTTTCTGCTATATAGATAGATGTGTTTGAAACTCTAAATCAAACACGGTTTGTGCTAGCTCCGTGAAACTTGACAAAATGAAGTAGTTCTAAGTTCTATCTCTATGGTTTGTTTCCTCTTGAAGTACCCCATGCAGAGACTGGCGAAAAACACTTTCGTTTGAAAGGGGTTGCCAAGCTTCCAAAAAACTACTAGTTTGCTGAAATCTCAGCAAACATTTTTTCACCAAATCTTGATGATACTTGGTGGTAATGATCAGTTCACTATTCCCACTTGGCTGCCCAACTTTCACTGTTCTAGGTTCAAGCGTTCGTTTCCAGTAACAGTTTGAATTTTTAGGTTTCACTCTGTTTTCTGCTATATAGATAGATGTGTTTGAAACTCTAAATCAAACACGGTTTGTGCTAGCTCCTTGAAACTTGAGCAAATGAAGTAGTTCTAAGTTCTATCTCTATGGTTTGTTTCCTCTTGAAGTACCCTATGCAGAGACTGGCGAAAAACACTTTCGTTTTAAAGGGGTTGCCAAGCTTCCAAAAAAACTACTAGTTTGCTGAAATCTCAGCAAACATTTTTTCACCAAAACTTGATGATACTTGGTGGTAATGATCAGTTCACTAAGCCCACTTGGCTGCCCAATTTTTACTCTTCTAGGTTCAAGCGTTCGTTTCCAGTAACACTTTGAAATTTTAGTTTTCACTCTGGTTTCTGCTATATAGATAGATGTCTTTGAAACTCTAAATCAAACACGGTTTGTGCTAGCTCCTTGAAACTTGACAAAATGAAGTAGTTGTAAGTTCTACCTCTATGGTTTGTTTCCTCTTGAAGTACCCCATGCAGAGACTGGCGAAAAACACTTTCGTTTGAAAGGGGTTGCCAAGCTTCCAAAAAACTACTAGTTTGCTGAAATCTCAGCAAACATTTTTTCACCAAATCTTGATGATACTTGGTGGCAATGATCACTTCACTAATCCCACTTGGCTGCCCAAATTTTATTCTTCTAGGTTGAAGCTTTCGTTTCCAGTAACAGTTTGAATTTTTAGGTTTCACTCTGTTTTCTCCTACATAGATAGCTGTGTTTGGAATTCTAAATCAAACACGGTTTGTGCTAGCTCCTTGAAACTTGACCAAATGAAGTAGTTCTAAGTTCTATCTCTATGGTTTGTTTCCTCTTGAAGTACCCCATGCAGAGACTGGCGAAAAACACTTTCGTTTGAAAGGGGTTGCCAAGCTTCCAAAAAACTACTAGTTTGCTGAAGTCTCAGCAAACATTTTTTCACCAAATCTTGATGATACTTGGTGGTAATGATCAGTTCACTAAGCCCACTTGGCTGCCCAATTTTCACTCTTCTAGGTTCAAGCGTTCGTTTCCAGTAACACTTTGAATTTTTAGGTTTCACTCTGTTTTCTGCTATATAGATAGATGTGTTTGAAACTCTAAATCAAACACGGTTTTTGCTAGCTCCTTGAAACTTGACAAAATGAAGTAGTTGTTAGTTCTTTCTCTATGGTTTTTTTCCTCTTGAAGTACCCCATGCAGAGACTGGCGAAAAACACTTTCGTTTGAAAGGGGTTGCCAAGCTTCCAAAAAACTACTAGTTTGCTGAAATCTCAGCAAACATTTTTTCACCAAATCTTGATGATACTTGGTGGTAATGATCAGTTCACTATTCCCATTTGGCTGCCCAACTTTCACTGTTCTAGGTTCAAGCGTTCGTTTCCAGTAACAGTTTGAATTTTTAGGTTTCACTCTGTTTTCTGCTATATAGATAGATGTGTTTGAAACTCTAAATCAAACACGGTTTGTGCTAGCTCCTTGAAACTTGAGCAAATGAAGTAGTTCTAAGTTCTATCTCTATGGTTTGTTTCCTCTTGAAGTACCCCATGCAGAGACTGGCGAAAAACACTTTCGTTTTAAAGGGGTTGCCAAGCTTCCAAAAAAACTACTAGTTTGCTGAAATCTCAGCAAACATTTTTTCACCAAAACTTGATGATACTTGGTGGTAATGATCATTTCACTAAGCCCACTTGGCTGCCCAATTTTTATTCTTCTAGGTTCAAGCGTTCGTTTCCAGTAACACTTTGAAATTTTAGGTTTCACTCTGTTTTCTGCTATATAGATAGATGTCTTTGAAACTCTAAATCAAACACGGTTTGTGCTAGCTCCTTGAAACTTGACAAAATGAAGTAGTTGTAAGTTCTACCTCTATGGTTTGTTTCCCTTGAAGTACCCCATGCAGAGACTGGCGAAAAACACTTTCGTTTGAAAGGGGTTGCCAAGCTTCCAAAAAACTACTAGTTTGCTGAAATCTCAGCAAACATTTTTTCACCTCGTGGTAATGATCAGTTCACTAATCCCACTTGGCTGCCCAATTTTTATTCTTCTAGGTTGAAGCATTCGTTTCCAGTAACAGTTTGAATTTTTAGGTTCACTCTGTTTTCTCCTACATAGATAGCTGTGTTTGGATTTCTAAATCAAACACGGTTTGTGCTAGCTCCTTGAAACTTGACCAAATGAAGTAGTTCTAAGTTCTATCTCTATGGTTTGTTTTCCTCTTGAAGTACCCCATGCAGAGACTGGCGAAAAACACTTTCGTTTGAAAGGGGTTGCCAAGCTTCCAAAAAACTACTAGTTTGCTGAAATCTCAGCAAACCTTTTTTCACCAAATCTTGATGATACTTGGTGGTAATGATCAGTTCACTAAGCCCACTTGGCTGCCCAATTTCACTCTTCTAGGTTCAAGCGTTCGTTTCCAGTAACACTTTGAATTTTTTAGGTTTCACTCTTGTTTCTGCTATATAGATAGATGTGTTTGAAACTCTAATCAAACACGGTTTGTGCTAGCTCCGTGAAACTTGACAAAATGAAGTAGTTCTAAGTTCTATCTCTATGGTTTGTTCCTCTTGAAGTACCCAATGCAGAGACTGGCGAAGAAACTTTCGTTTGAAAGGGTTGCCAAGCTTCCAAAAACTCCTCTTTTGCTGAAATCTCAGCAAACATTTTTCACCAAATCTTGATGATACTTGGTGGTAATGATCAGTTCACTAATCCCACTTGGCTGCCCAACTTTCACTCTTCTAGGTTCAAGCGTTCGTTTCCAGTAACAGTTTGAATTTTTAGGTTTCACTCTGTTTTCTGTTATATACATAGATGTGTTTGAAACTCTAAATCTAACACGGTTTGTGCTAGCTCCTTGAAACTTGACAAAATGAAGTAGTTCTAAGTTCTATCTCTATGGTTTGTTTCCTCTGGAAGTACCCCATGCAGAGACTGGCGAAAAACACTTTCGTTTGAAAGGGTTGCCAAGCTTCCAAAAAACTACTAGTTTGCTGAAATCTCAGCAAATATTTTTCACCAAATCTTGATGATACTTGGTGGTAATGATCAGTTCTCTAATCCCACTGAGCTGCCCAACTTTTCACTCTTCTAGGTTCAAGCATTCGTTTCCAGTAACAGTTTGAATTTTTAGGTTTTCACTCTGTTTTCTCCTACATAGATAGCTGTGTTTGGAATTCTAAATCAAACACGGTTTTGTGCTAGCTCCTTGAAACTTGACCAAATGAAGTAGTTCTAAGTTCTATCTCTATGGTTTGTTTCCTCTTGAAGTACCCCATGCAGAACTGGCGAAAAACACTTTCATTTGAAAGGGGTTGCCAAGCTTCCCAAAAAACTACTAGTTTTGCTGAAATCTCAGCAAACATTTTTCACCAAATCTTGATGATACTTGGTGGTAATGATCAGTTCACTAAGCCCACTTGGCTGCCGAACTTTCACTCTTCTAGGTTCAAGCGTTCGTCTCCAGTAACAGTTTGAATTTTTAGGTTTCACTCTGTTTTCTGCTATATAGATAGATGTGTTTGAAACTCTAAATCAAACACGGTTTGTGCTAGCTCCGTGAAACTTGACAAAATGAAGTAGTTCTAAGTTCTATCTCTATGTTTGTTTCCTCTTGAAGTACCCCATGCAGAGACTGGCGAAGAACACTTTCGTTGAAAGGGGTTGCCAAGCTTCCAAAAAACTTCTCGTTTGCTGAAATCTCAAACATTTTTTCACCAAATCTTGATGATACTTGGGTGTAATGATCAGTTCACTAAGCCCACTTTGCAGCCCAATTTTCACTCTTCTAGGTTCAAGCGTTCGTTTCCAGTAACACTTTGAATTTTTAGGTTTCACTCTGTTTTCTGCTATATAGATAGATGTGTTTGAAACTCTAATCAAACCACGGTTTGTGCTAGCTCCTTGAAACTTGACAAAATGAAGTAGTTCTAAGTTCTATCTCTATGGTTTGTTTCCTCTTGAAGTACCCCATGCAGAGACTGGCGAAAAACACTTTCGTTTGAAAGGGGTGCCAGCTTCCAAAATCTACTAGTTTTGCTGAAATCTCAGCAAACATTTTTTCACCACAAATCTTGATGATACTTGGTGGTAATGATCAGTTCACTAAGCCCACTTGGCTGCCCAATTTTCACTCTTCTAGGTTCAAGCGTTTGTTTCCAGTAACAGTTTGAATTTTTAGGTTTCACTCTGTTTTCTGCTATATTGATAGATGTCTTCGAAACTCTAAATCAAACACGGTTTTGCTAGCTTCCTTGAAACTTGACAAAATGAAGTAGTTGTTAGTTCTATCTCTATGGTTTTTTCCTCTTGAAGTACCCCATGCAGAGACTGGTGAAAACACTTTCGTTTGAAAGGGGTTGCCAAGCTTCCAAAAACTACTAGTTGCTGAAATCTCAGCAAACATTTTTCACCAAATCTTGATGATAGTTGGTGGTAATGATCAGTTCACTAATCCCACTTGGCTGCCCAAATTTTATTCTTCTAGGTTGAAGCTTTCGTTTCCAGTGACTCTTTGAATTTTAGGTTTCACTCTGTTTTCTGTTATATAGATAGATATGTTTGAAACTGTAAATCAAACACGTTTTGTGCTAGCTCCGTGAAACTTACAAAATGAAGTAGTTCTAAGTTCTATCTCTATGGTTTGTTTCCTCTTGAAGTACCCATGCAGAGACTGCGAAGAACACTTTCGTTTGAAAGGGTTGCCAAGCTTCCAAAAAACTACTCGTTTGCTGAAATCTCAGCAACATTTTTTCACCAAATATTGATGATACTTGGTGATAATGATCAGTTCACTAAGCCACTTGGCTGCCCAATTTTCACTCTTCTAGGTTCAAGCGTTCGTTCCAGTAACACTTTGAATTTTAGGTTTCACTCTGTTTTCTGCTATATAGATAGATGTGTTTGAAACTCTAAATCAAACACGGTTTGTGCTAGCTCCTTGAAACTTGAGAAAATGAAGTAGTTTCTAAGTTCTATCTCTATGGTTTGTTTCCTCTTAAAGTACCCCATGCAGATACTGGCGAAAACACTTTCGTTTGAAAGGGGTTGCCAAGCTTCCAAAAAACTACTAGTTTGCTGAAATCTCAGCAAACATTTTTTCACCAAATCTTGAATGATACTTGGTGGTAATGATCAGTTAACTAATCCCACTTGGCTGCCCAACTTTCACTCTTCTAGGTTCAAGCGTTCGTTTCCAGTAACACTTTGAAATTTTAGGTTTCACTCTGTTTTCTGCTATATAGATAGATGTGTTTGAAACTCTAAATCAAACACGGTTTGTGCTAGCTCCGTGAAACTTGACAAAATGAAGTAGTTCTAAGTTCTATCTCTATGGTTTGTTTCCTCTTGAAGTACCCCATGCAGAGACTGGCGAAGAACACTTTCGTTTGAAAGGTGTTGCCAAGCTTCCAAAAAACTACTCGTTTGCTGAAATCTCAGCAACATTTTTTCACCAAATCTTGATGATACTTGGTGATAATGATCAGTTCACTAAGCCCACTTGGCTGCCCAATTTTCACTCTCCTAGGTTTCAAGCGTTCGTTTCCAGTAACACTTTGAATTTTAGGTTTCCACTCTGTTTTCTGCTATATAGATAGATGTGTTTGAAACTCTAAATCAAACACGGTTTTGTGCCTAGTGTGCTAGCTCCTTGAAACTTGACAAAATGAAGTAGTTCTAAGTTCTATCTCTATGGTTTGTTTCCTCTTGAAGTACCCCATGCAGAGACTGGCGAAAAACACTTTCGTTTGAAAGGGGTTGCCAAGCTTCCAAAAAACTACTAGTTTGCTGAAACCTCAGCAAAGATTTTTTCACCAAATCTTGATGATACTTGGTGGTAAAGATCAGTTCACTAATCCCACTTGGCTGCCCAACTTTCACTCTTCTAGGTTCAAGCGTTCGTTTCCAGTAACAGTTTGAATTTTTAGGTTTCACTCTGTTTTCTGTTATATAGATAGATGTGTTTGAAACTCTAAATCAAACACGGTTTGTGCTAGCTCCTTGAAACTTGACAAAATGAAGTAGTTCTAAGTTCTATCTCTATGGTTTGTTTCCTCTTGAAGTACCCCATGCAGAGACTGGCGAAGAAAACTTTCGTTTGAAAGGGGTTGCCAAGCTTCCAAAAAACTACTCGTTTGCTGAAATCTCAGCAAACATTTTTTCACCAAATCTTGATGTACTTGGTGGTAATGATCAGTTCACTAAGCCCACTTGGCTGCCCAATTTTTACTCTTCTAGGTTCAAGCTTTCGTTTCCAGTAACACTTTGAAATTTTAGGTTTCACTCTGTTTTCTGCTATATAGATAGATGTGTTTGAAACTCTAAATCAAACACGGTTTGTGCTAGCTCCGTTAAACTTGACAAAATGAAGTAGTTCTAAGTTCTATCTCTATGGTTTGTTTCCTCTGGAAGTACCCCATGCAGAGACTGGCGAAAAACACTTTCGTTTGAAAGGGGTTGCCAAGCTTCCAAAAAACTACTAGTTTGCTGAAATCTCAGCAAATATTTTTTCACCAAATCTTGATGATACTTGGTGGTAATGATCAGTTCTCTAATCCCACTGAGCTGCCCAACTTTCACTCTTCTAGGTTCAAGCATTCGTTTCCAGTAACAGTTTGAATTTTTAGGTTTCACTCTGTTTTCTCCTACATAGATAGCTGTGTTTGGAATTCTAAATCAAACACGGTTTGTGCTAGCTCCTTGAAACTTGACCAAATGAAGTAGTTCTAAGTTCTATCTCTATGGTTTGTTTCCTCTTGAAGTACCCCATGCAGAACTGGCGAAAAACACTTTCATTTGAAAGGGGTTGCCAAGCTTCCAAAAAACTACTAGTTTGCTGAAATCTCAGCAAACATTTTTTCACCAAATCTTGATGATACTTGGTGGTAATGATCAGTTCACTAAGCCCACTTGGCTGCCGAACTTTCACTCTTCTAGGTTCAAGCGTTCGTCTCCAGTAACAGTTTGAATTTTTAGGTTTCACTCTGTTTTCTGCTATATAGATAGATGTGTTTGAAACTCTAAATCAAACACGGTTTGTGCTAGCTCCGTGAAACTTGACAAAATGAAGTAGTTCTAAGTTCTATCTCTATGGTTTGTTTCCTCTTGAAGTACCCCATGCAGAGACTGGCGAAGAACACTTTCGTTTGAAAGGGGTTGCCAAGCTTCCAAAAAACTTCTCGTTTGCTGAAATCTCAAACATTTTTTCACCAAATCTTGATGATACTTGGTGGTAATGATCAGTTCACTAAGCCCACTTTGCAGCCCAATTTTCACTCTTCTAGGTTCAAGCGTTCGTTTCCAGTAACACTTTGAATTTTTAGGTTTCACTCTGTTTTCTGCTATATAGATAGATGTGTTTGAAACTCTAAATCAAACACGGTTTGTGCTAGCTCCTTGAAACTTGACAAAATGAAGTAGTTCTAAGTTCTATCTCTATGGTTTGTTTCCTCTTGAAGTACCCCATGCAGAGACTGGCGAAAAACACTTTCGTTTGAAAGGGGTTGCCAAGCTTCCCAAAATCTACTAGTTTGCTGAAATCTCAGCAAACATTTTTTCACCAAATCTTGATGATACTTGGTGGTAATGATCAGTTCACTAAGCCCACTTGGCTGCCCAATTTTCACTCTTCTAGGTTCAAGCGTTTGTTTCCAGTAACAGTTTGAATTTTTAGGTTTCACTCTGTTTTCTGCTATATTGATAGATGTCTTCGAAACTCTAAATCAAACACGGTTTTTGCTAGCTCCTTGAAACTTGACAAAATGAAGTAGTTGTTAGTTCTATCTCTATGGTTTTTTTCCTCTTGAAGTACCCCATGCAGAGACTGGTGAAAAACACTTTCGTTTGAAAGGGGTTGCCAAGCTTCCAAAAAACTACTAGTTTGCTGAAATCTCAGCAAACATTTTTCACCAAATCTTGATGATAGTTGGTGGTAATGATCAGTTCACTAATCCCACTTGGCTGCCCAAATTTTATTCTTCTAGGTTGAAGCTTTCGTTTCCAGTGACTCTTTGAATTTTTAGGTTTCACTCTGTTTTCTGTTATATAGATAGATATGTTTGAAACTGTAAATCAAACACGGTTTGTGCTAGCTCCGTGAAACTTACAAAATGAAGTAGTTCTAAGTTCTATCTCTATGGTTTGTTTCCTCTTGAAGTACCCCATGCAGAGACTGGCGAAGAACACTTTCGTTTGAAAGGGTTGCCAAGCTTCCAAAAAACTACTCGTTTGCTGAAATCTCAGCAAACATTTTTTCACCAAATATTGATGATACTTGGTGATAATGATCAGTTCACTAAGCCCACTTGGCTGCCCAATTTTCACTCTTCTAGGTTCAAGCGTTCGTTTCCAGTAACACTTTGAATTTTTAGGTTTCACTCTGTTTTCTGCTATATAGATAGATGTGTTTGAAACTCTAAATCAAACACGGTTTGTGCTAGCTCCTTGAAACTTGAGAAAATGAAGTAGTTCTAAGTTCTATCTCTATGGTTTGTTTCCTCTTAAAGTACCCCATGCAGATACTGGCGAAAAACACTTTCGTTTGAAAGGGGTTGCCAAGCTTCCAAAAAACTACTAGTTTGCTGAAATCTCAGCAAACATTTTTTCACCAAATCTTGATGATACTTGGTGGTAATGATCAGTTAACTAATCCCACTTGGCTGCCCAACTTTCACTCTTCTAGGTTCAAGCGTTCGTTTCCAGTAACACTTTGAAATTTTAGGTTTCACTCTGTTTTCTGCTATATAGATAGATGTGTTTGAAACTCTAAATCAAACACGGTTTGTGCTAGCTCCGTGAAACTTGACAAAATGAAGTAGTTCTAAGTTCTATCTCTATGGTTTGTTTCCTCTTGAAGTACCCCATGCAGAGACTGGCGAAGAACACTTTCGTTTGAAAGGTGTTGCCAAGCTTCCAAAAAACTACTCGTTTGCTGAAATCTCAGCAAACATTTTTTCACCAAATCTTGATGATACTTGGTGATAATGATCAGTTCACTAAGCCCACTTGGCTGCCCAATTTTCACTCTCCTAGGTTCAAGCGTTCGTTTCCAGTAACACTTTGAATTTTTAGGTTTCACTCTGTTTTCTGCTATATAGATAGATGTGTTTGAAACTCTAAATCAAACACGGTTTGTGCTAGCTCCTTGAAACTTGACAAAATGAAGTAGTTCTAAGTTCTATCTCTATGGTTTGTTTCCTCTTGAAGTACCCCATGCAGAGACTGGCGAAAAACACTTTCGTTTGAAAGGGGTTGCCAAGCTTCCAAAAAACTACTAGTTTGCTGAAACCTCAGCAAAGATTTTTTCACCAAATCTTGATGATACTTGGTGGTAAAGATCAGTTCACTAATCCCACTTGGCTGCCCAACTTTCACTCTTCTAGGTTCAAGCGTTCGTTTCCAGTAACAGTTTGAATTTTTAGGTTTCACTCTGTTTTCTGTTATATAGATAGATGTGTTTGAAACTCTAAATCAAACACGGTTTGTGCTAGCTCCTTGAAACTTGACAAAATGAAGTAGTTCTAAGTTCTATCTCTATGGTTTGTTTCCTCTTGAAGTACCCCATGCAGAGACTGGCGAAGAAAACTTTCGTTTGAAAGGGGTTGCCAAGCTTCCAAAAAACTACTCGTTTGCTGAAATCTCAGCAAACATTTTTTCACCAAATCTTGATGTACTTGGTGGTAATGATCAGTTCACTAAGCCCACTTGGCTGCCCAATTTTTACTCTTCTAGGTTCAAGCTTTCGTTTCCAGTAACACTTTGAAATTTTAGGTTTCACTCTGTTTTCTGCTATATAGATAGATGTGTTTGAAACTCTAAATCAAACACGGTTTGTGCTAGCTCCGTTAAACTTGACAAAATGAAGTAGTTGGAAGTTCTATCTCTATGGTTTGTTTCCTCTTGAAGTACCCCATGCAGAGACTGTCGAAAAACACTTTCGTTTGAAAGGGGTTGCCAAGCTTCCAAAAAACTACTAGTTTGCTGAAATCTCAGCAAACATTTTTTCACCAAATCTTGATGATACTTGGTGGTAATGATCAGTTCACTAAGCCCACTTGGCTGCCCAACTTTCACTCTTCTAGGTTCAAGCGTTCGTTTCCAGTAACAGTTTGAATTTTTAGGTTTCACTCTGTTTTCTGCTATATAGATAGATGTCTCGAAACTCTAAATCCAACACGGTTTGTGCTAGCTCCGTGAAACTTGACAAAATGAAGTAGTTCTAATTTCTATCTCTATGGTTTGTTTCCTCTTGAAGTACCCCATGCAGAGACTGGCGAAGAACACTTTCGTTTGAAAGGGGTTGCCAAGCTTCCAAAAAACTTCTCGTTTGCTGAAATCTCAGCAAACATTTTTTCACCAAATCTTGATGATACTTGGTGGTAATGATCAGTTCACTAAGCCCACTTGGCTGCCCAATTTTCACTCTTCTAGGTTCAAGCGTTCGTTTCCAGTAACACTTTGAATTTTTAGGTTTCACTCTGTTTTCTGTTATATAGATAGATGTGTTTGAAACTCTAAATCAAACACGGTTTGTGCTAGCTCCTTGAAACTTGACAAAATGAAGTAGTTCTAAGTTCTATCTCTATGGTTTGTTTCCTCTTGAAGTACCCCATGCAGAGACTGGCGAAAAACACTTTCGTTTGAAAGGGGTTGCCAAGCTTCCAAAAAACTACTAGTTTGCTGAAATCTCAGCAAATATTTTTTCACCAAATCTTGATGATACTTGGTGGTAATTATCAGTTCACTAATCCCACTTGGCTGCAAAACTTTCACTCTTCTAGGTTCAAGCGTTCGTTTCCAGTAACAGTTTGAATTTTTAGGTTTCACTCTGTTTTCTGTTATATACATAGATGTGTTTGAAACTCTAAATCAAACACGGTTTGTGCTAGCTCCGTGAAACTTGACAAAATGAAGTAGTTCTAAGTTCTATCTCTATGGTTTGTTTCCTCTTGAAGTACCCCATGCACAGACTGGCGAAGAACACTTTCGTTTGAAAGGGGTTGCCAAGCTTCCAAAAAACTACTAGTTTGCTGAAATCTCAGCAAACATTTTTTCACCAAATCTTGATGATACTTGGTGGTAATGATCAGTTCACTAAGCCCACTTGGCTGCCCAATTTTCACTCTTCTAGGTTCAAGCGTTCGTTTCCAGTAACACTTTGAATTTTTAGGTTTCACTCTGTTTTCTGCTATATAGATAGATGTGTTTGAAACTCTAAATCAAACACGGTTTGTGCTAGCTCCTTGAAACTTGAGCAAATGAAGTAGTTCTAAGTTCTATCTCTATGGTTTGTTTCCTCTTGAAGTACCCCATGCAGAGACTGGCGAAAAACACTTTCGTTTTAAAGGGGTTGCCAAGCTTCCAAAAAACTACTCGTTTGCTGAAATCTCAGCAAACATTTTTTCACCAAATCTTGATGATACTTGGTGATAATGATCAGTTCACTAAGCCCACTTGGCTGCCCAATTTTCACTCTCCTAGGTTCAAGCGTTCGTTTCCAGTAACACTTTGAATTTTTAGGTTTCACTCTGTTTTCTGCTATATAGATAGATGTGTTTGAAACTCTAAATCAAACACGGTTTGTGCTAGCTCCTTGAAACTTGACAAAATGAAGTAGTTCTAAGTTCTATCTCTATGGTTTGTTTCCTCTTGAAGTACCCCATGCAGAGACTGGCGAAAAACACTTTCGTTTGAAAGGGGTTGCCAAGCTTCCAGAAAACTACTAGTTTGCTGAAACCTCAGCAAACATTTTTTCACCAAATCTTGATGATACTTGGTGGTAATGATCAGTTCACTAATCCCACTTGGCTGCCCAACTTTCACTCTTCTAGGTTCAAGCGTTCGTTTCCAGTAACAGTTTGAATTTTTAGGTTTCACTCTGTTTTCTGCTATATAGATAGATGTGTTTGAAACTCTAAATCAAACACGATTTGTGCTAGCTCCTTGAAACTTGAGCAAATGAAGTAGTTCTAAGTTCTATCTCTATGGTTTGTTTCCTCTTGAAGTACCCCATGCAGAGACTGGCGAAAAACACTTTCGTTTTAAAGGGGTTGCGAAGCTTCCAAAAAACTAGTAGTTTGCTGAAATCTCAGCAAACATTTTTTCACCAAAACTTGATGATACTTGGTGGTAATGATCAGTTCACTAAGCCCACTTGGCTGCCCAATTTTTACTCTTCTAGGTTCAAGCTTTCGTTTCCAGTAACACTTTGAAATTTTAGGTTTCACTCTGTTTTCTGCTATATAGATAGATGTGTTTGAAACTCTAAATCAAACACGGTTTGTGCTAGCTCCGTGAAACTTGACAAAATGAAGTAGTTGGAAGTTCTATCTCTATGGTTTGTTTCCTCTTGAAGTACCCCATGCAGAGACTGTGGAAAAACACTTTCGTTTGAAAGGGGTTGCCAAGCTTCCAAAAAACTACTAGTTTGCTGAAATCTCAGCAAACATTTTTTCACCAAATCTTGATGATACTTGGTGGTAATGATCAGTTCACTAATCCCACTTGGCTGCCCAATTTTTATTCTTCTAGGTTGAATCATTCGTTTCCAGTAACAGTTTGAATTTTTAGGTTTCACTCTGTTTTCTCCTACATAGATAGCTGTGTTTGGAATTCTAAAACAAACACGGTTTGTGCTAGCTCCTTGAAACTTGACCAAATGAAGTAGTTCTAAGTTCTATCTCTATGGTTTGTTTCCTCTTGAAGTACCCCATGCAGAGACTGGCGAAAAACACTTTCATTTGAAAGGGGTTGCCAAGCTTCCAAAAAACTACTAGTTTGCTGAAATCTCAGCAAACATTTTTTCACCAAATCTTGATGATACTTGGTGGTAATGATCAGTTCACTAAGCCCACTTGGCTGCCCAACTTTCACTCTTCTAGGTTCAAGCGTTCGTTTCCAGTAACAGTTTGAATTTTTAGGTTTCACTCTGTTTTCTGCTATATAGATAGATGTCTCGAAACTCTAAATCCAACACGGTTTGTGCTAGCTCCGTGAAACTTGACAAAATGAAGTAGTTCTAATTTCTATCTCTATGGTTTGTTTCCTCTTGAAGTACCCCATGCAGAGACTGGCGAAGAACACTTTCGTTTGAAAGGGGTTGCCAAGCTTCCAAAAAACTTCTCGTTTGCTGAAATCTCAGCAAACATTTTTTCAACAAATCTTGATGATACTTGGTGGTAATGATCAGTTCACTAAGCCCACTTGGCTGCCCAATTTTCACTCTTCTAGGTTCAAGCGTTCGTTTCCAGTAACACTTTGAATTTTTAGGTTTCACTCTGTTTTCTGTTATATAGATAGATGTGTTTGAAACTCTAAATCAAACACGGTTTGTGCTAGCTCCTTGAAACTTAACAAAATGAAGTAGTTCTAAGTTCTATCTCTATGGTTTGTTTCCTATTGAAGTACCCCATGCAGAGACTGGCGAAAAACACTTTCGTTTGAAAGGGGTTGCCAAGCTTCCAAAAAACTACTAGTTTGCTGAAATCTCAGCAAATATTTTTTCACCAAATCTTGATGATACTTGGTGGTAATTATCAGTTCACTAATCCCACTTGGCTGCAAAACTTTCACTCTTCTAGGTTCAAGCGTTCGTTTCCAGTAACAGTTTGAATTTTTAGGTTTCACTCTGTTTTCTGTTATATACATAGATGTGTTTGAAACTCTAAATCAAACACGGTTTGTGCTAGCTCCGTGAAACTTGACAAAATGAAGTAGTTCTAAGTTCTATCTCTATGGTTTGTTTCCTCTTGAAGTACCCCATGCACAGACTGGCGAAGAACACTTTCGTTTGAAAGGGGTTGCCAAGCTTCCAAAAAACTACTAGTTTGCTGAAATCTCAGCAAACATTTTTTCACCAAATCTTGATGATACTTGGTGGTAATGATCAGTTCACTAAGCCCACTTGGCTGCCCAATTTTCACTCTTCTAGGTTCAAGCGTTCGTTTCCAGTAACACTTTGAATTTTTAGGTTTCACTCTGTTTTCTGCTATATAGATAGATGTGTTTGAAACTCTAAATCAAACACGGTTTGTGCTAGCTCCTTGAAACTTGAGCAAATGAAGTAGTTCTAAGTTCTATCTCTATGGTTTGTTTCCTCTTGAAGTACCCCATGCAGAGACTGGCGAAAAACACTTTCGTTTTAAAGGGGTTGCCAAGCTTCCAAAAAACTACTAGTTTGCTGAAATCTCAGCAAACATTTTTTCACCAAATCTTGATGATACTTGGTGGTAATGATCAGTTCACTAAGCCCACTTGGCTGCCCAATTTTTACTCTTCTAGGTTCAAGCGTTCGTTTCCAGTAACAGTTTGAATTTTTAGGTTTCACTCTGTTTTCTGCTATATAGATAGATGTCTTTGAAACTCTAAATCCAACACGGTTTGTGCTAGCTCCTTGAAACTTGACAAAATGAAGTAGTTGTAAGTTCTACCTCTATGGTTTGTTTCCTCTTGAAGTACCCCATGCAGAGACTGGCGAAAAACACTTTCGTTTGAAAGGGGTTGCCAAGCTTCCAAAAAACTACTAGTTTGCTGAAATCTCAGCAAACATTTTTTCACCAAATCTTGATGATACTTGGTGGTAATGATCAGTTCACTAATCCCACTTGGCTGCCCAATTTTTATTCTTCTAGGTTGAAGCATTCGTTTCCAGTAACACTTTGAATTTTTAGGTTTCACTCTGTTTTCTGTTATATAGATAGATGTGTTTGGAATTCTAAATCAAACACGGTTTGTGCTAGCTCCTTGAAACTTGACCAAATGAAGTAGTTCTAAGTTCTATCTCTATGGTTTGTTTCCTCTTGAAGTACCCCATGCAGAGACTGGCGAAGAACACTTTCGTTTGAAAGGGGTTGCCAAGCTTCCAAAAAACTACTAGTTTGCTGAAATCTCAGCAAACATTTTTTCACCAAATCTTGATGATACTTGGTGGTAATGAGCAGTTCACTAATCCCACTTGGCTGCCCAACTTTCACTCTTCTAGGTTCAAGCGTTCGTTTCCAGTAACAGTTTGAATTTTTAGATTTCACTCTGTTTTCTGCTATATAGATAGATGTGTTTGAAACTCTAAATCAAACACGGTTTGTGCTAGCTCCGTGAAACT
>NW_027511867.1:0-20257 GCF_048772815.1 Callospermophilus lateralis
TGAAGCGTTCGTTACCAGTAACAGTTTGAATTTTTAGGTTTCACTCTATTTCCTCCTATACAGATGGATGTGTTTTTTAAGTCTAAATCAAACACGGTTTGTGCTAGCTAATTGAAACTTGACAAAATAAAGTAGTTCTAAGTTCTGTCTTTGTGGTTTGTTTCCTCTTGAAATGGCCACAAGCAAACACTGCGTATAACACCTTTATTGGAAAGGTGTTCCAAGCTTCCAAAATACTACTGGTTTTCTGAATACTCGGCAAATTTTTTTTCATCCGACCTTGATGATCTCTGTGGTAATGATCAGTTCACTAAGTCCACTTAGCTGCCCAATTTTCACTCTTCTAGGATGAAGCGTTCGTTACCAGTAACAGTTTGAAATTTTAGGTTTCACTCTATTTCCTCCTATACAGATAGATGTGTTTTTTTAAGTCTAAATCAAACACGGTTTGTGCTAGCTCCTTGAAACTTGACAAAATAAAGTAGTTCTAAGTTCTGTCTTTGTGGTTTGTTTCCTCTTGAAATAGCCACAAGCAAAGACTGCGTAAAACACATTCATTGGAAAGGTGTTCCAAGCTTCCAAAAGACTACTGGTTTTCTGAATACTCGGCAAATTTTTTTTCATCCGACCTTGATGATCTCTGTGGTAATGATCAGTTCACTAAGTCCACTTAGCTGCCCAATTTTCCCTCTTCTAGGATGAAGCGTTCGTTACCAGTAACAGTTTGAATTTTTAGGTTTCACTCTATTTCCTCCTATACAGATAGATGTGTTTTTTAAGTCTAAATCAAACACGGTTTGTGCTAGCTCCTTGAAACTTGACAAAATAAAGTAGCTCTAAGTTCTGTCTTTGTGGTTTGTTTCCTCTTGAAATAGCCACAAGCAAAGACTGCGTAAAACACATTCATTGGAAAGGTGTTCCAAGCTTCCAAAATACTACTGGTTCTCTGAATACTCGGCAAATTTTTTTTCATCCGACCTTGATGATCTCTGTGGTAATGATCAGTTCACTAAGTCCACTTAGCTGCCCAACTTTCACTCTTCTAGGATGAAGCGTTCGTTACCAGTAACAGTTTGAATTTTTAGGTTTCACTCTATTTCCTCCTATACAGATAGATGTGTTTTTTAAGTCTAAATCAAACACGGTTTGTGCTAGCTCCTTGAAACTTGACAAAATAAAGTAGTTCTAAGTTCTGTCTTTGTGGTTTGTTTCCTCTTGAAATAGCCACAAGCAAAGACTGCGTAAAACACCTTTATTGGAAAGGTGTTCCAAGCTTCCAAAATGCTACTGGTTTTCTGAATACTCGGCAAATTTTTTTTTCATCCGAACTTGATGATCTCTGTGGTAATGATCAGTTCACTAAGTCCACTTAGCTGCCCAACTTTCACTCTTCTAGGATGAAGCGTTCGTTACCAGTAACAGTTTGAATTTTTAGGTTTCACTCTATTTCCTCCTATACAGATAGATGTGTTTTTTAAGCCTAATCAAACACGGTTTGTGCTAGCTCCTTGAAACTTGACAAAATAAAGTAGTTCTAAGTTCTGTCTTTGTGGTTTGTTTCCTCTTGAAATAGCCACAAGCAAAGACTGCATGAAACACCTTTATTGGAAAGGTGTTCCAAGCTTCCAAAATACTACTGGTTTTCTGAATACTCGGCAAATTTTTTTTCAGCCGACCTTCATGATCTCTGTGGTAATGATCAGTTCTCTAAGTCCACTTAGCTGCCCAATTTTCACTCTTCTAGGATGAAGCGTTCGTTACCAGTAACAGTTTGAAATTTTAGGTTTCACTCTATTTCCTCCTATACAGATAGATGTGTTTTTTAAGTCTAAATCAAACAGGGTTTGTGCTAGCTCCTTGAAACTTGACAAAATAAAGTAGTTCTAAGTTCTGTCTTTGTGGTTTGTTTCCTCTTGAAATAGCCACAAGCAAAGACTGCGTAAAACACCTTTATTGGAAAGGTGTTCCAAGCTTCCAAAATGCTACTGGTTTTCTGAATACTCGGCAAATTTTTTTTCATCCGAACTTGATGATCTCTGTGGTAATGATCAGTTCACTAAGTCCACTTAGCTGCCCAACTTTCACTCTTCTAGGATGAAGCGTTCGTTACCAGTAACAGTTTGAATTTTTAGGTTTCACTCTATTTCCTCCTATACAGATAGATGTGTTTTTTAAGCCTAATCAAACACGGTTTGTGCTAGCTCCTTGAAACTTGACAAAATAAAGTAGTTCTAAGTTCTGTCTTTGTGGTTTGTTTCCTCTTGAAATAGCCACAAGCAAAGACTGCATGAAACACCTTTATTGGAAAGGTGTTCCAAGCTTCCAAAATACTACTGGTTTTCTGAATACTCGGCAAATTTTTTTTCAGCCGACCTTCATGATCTCTGTGGTAATGATCAGTTCTCTAAGTCCACTTAGCTGCCCAATTTTCACTCTTCTAGGATGAAGCGTTCGTTACCAGTAACAGTTTGAATTTTTAGGTTTCACTCTATTTCCTCCTATACAGATAGATGTGTTTTTTAAGTCTAAATCAAACACGGTTTGTGCTAGCTCCTTGAAACTTGACAAAATAAAGTAGTTCTAAGTTCTGTCTTTGTGGTTTGTTTCCTCTTGAAATAGCCACAAGCAAAGACTGCGTAAAACACATTCATTGGAAAGGTGTGCCAAGCTTCCAAAATACTACTGGTTCTCTGAATACTCGGTAAATTTTTTTTCATCCGACCTTGATGATCTCTGTGGTAATGATCAGTTCACTAAGTCCACTTAGCTGCCCAACTTTCACTCTTCTAGGATGAAGCGTTCGTTACCAGTAACAGTTTGAATTTTTAGGTTTCAGTCTATTTCCTCCTATACAGATAGATGTGTTTTTTAAGTCTAAATCAAACACGGTTTGTGCTAGCTCCTTGAAACTTGACAAAATAAAGTAGTTCTAAGTTCTGTCTTTGTGGTTTGCTTCCTCTTGAAATAGCCACAAGCAAACACTGCGTAAAACACCTTTATTGGAAAGGTGTTCCAAGCTTCCAAAATGCTACTGGTTTTCTGAATACTCGGCAAATTTTTTTTCATCCGAACTTGATGATCTCTGTGGAAATGATCAGTTCACTAAGTCCACTTAGCTGCCCAATTTTCACTCTTCTAGGATGAAGCGTTCGTTACCAGTAACAGTTTGAATTTTTAGGTTTCACTCTATTTCCTCCTATACAGATGGATGTGTTTTTTAAGTCTAAATCAAACACGGTTTGTGCTAGCTAATTGAAACTTGACAAAATAAAGTAGTTCTAAGTTCTGTCTTTGTGGTTTGTTTCCTCTTGAAATAGCCACAAGCAAAGACTGCGTAAAACACATTCATTGGAAAGGTGTTCCAAGCTTCCAAAAGACTACTGGTTTTCTGAATACTCGGCAAATTTTTTTTCATCCGACCTTGATGATCTCTGTGGTAATGATCAGTTCACTAAGTCCACTTAGCTGCCCAATTTTCACTCTTCTAGGATGAAGCGTTCGTTACCAGTAACAGTTTGAAATTTTAGGTTTCACTCTATTTCCTCCTATACAGATAGATGTGTTTTTTAAGTCTAAATCAAACACGGTTTGTGCTAGCTCCTTGAAACTTGACAAAATAAAGTAGTTCTAAGTTCTGTCTTTGTGGTTTGTTTCCTCTTGAAATAGCCACAAGCAAAGACTGCGTAAAACACATTCATTGGAAAGGTGTTCCAAGCTTCCAAAAGACTACTGGTTTTGTGAATACTCGGCAAATTTTTTTTCATCCGACCTTGATGATCTCTGTGGTAATGATCAGTTCACTAAGTCCACTTAGCTGCCCAATTTTCACTCTTCTAGGATGAAGCGTTCGTTACCAGTAACAGTTTGAATTTTTAGGTTTCACTCTATTTCCTCCTATACAGATGGATGTGTTTTTTAAGTCTAAATCAAACACGGTTTGTGCTAGCTAATTGAAACTTGACAAAATAAAGTAGTTCTAAGTTCTGTCTTTGTGGTTTGTTTCCTCTTGAAATAGCCACAAGCAAACACTGCGTATAACACCTTTATTGGAAAGGTGTTCCAAGCTTCCAAAATACTACTGGTTTTCTGAATACTCGGCAAATTTTTTTTCATCCGACCTTGATGATCTCTGTGGTAATGATCAGTTCACTAAGTCCACTTAGCTGCCCAATTTTCACTCTTCTAGGATGAAGCGTTCGTTACCAGTAACAGTTTGAAATTTTAGGTTTCACTCTATTTCCTCCTATACAGATAGATGTGTTTTTTAAGTCTAAATCAAACACGGTTTGTGCTAGCTCCTTGAAACTTGACAAAATAAAGTAGTTCTAAGTTCTGTCTTTGTGGTTTGTTTCCTCTTGAAATAGCCACAAGCAAAGACTGCGTAAAACACATTCATTGGAAAGGTGTTCCAAGCTTCCAAAAGACTACTGGTTTTCTGAATACTCGGCAAATTTTTTTTCATCCGACCTTGATGATCTCTGTGGTAATGATCAGTTCACTAAGTCCACTTAGCTGCCCAATTTTCACTCTTCTAGGATGAAGTGTTCGTTACCAGTAACAGTTTGAATTTTTAGGTTTCAATCTATTTCCTCCTATACAGATGGATGTGTTTTTTAAGTCTAAATCAAACACGGTTTGTGCTAGCTAATTGAAACTTGACAAAATAAAGTAGTTCTAAGTTCTGTCTTTGTGGTTTGTTTCCTCTTGAAATAGCCACAAGCAAACACTGCGTATAACACCTTTATTGGAAAGGTGTTCCAAGCTTCCAAAATACTACTGGTTTTCTGAATACTCGGCAAATTTTTTTTCATCCGACCTTGATGATCTCTGTGGTAATGATCAGTTCACTAAGTCCACTTAGCTGCCCAATTTTCACTCTTCTAGGATGAAGCGTTCGTTACCAGTAACAGTTTGAAATTTTAGGTTTCACTCTATTTCCTCCTATACAGATAGATGTGTTTTTTTAAGTCTAAATCAAACACGGTTTGTGCTAGCTCCTTGAAACTTGACAAAATAAAGTAGTTCTAAGTTCTGTCTTTGTGGTTTGTTTCCTCTTGAAATAGCCACAAGCAAAGACTGCGTAAAACACATTCATTGGAAAGGTGTTCCAAGCTTCCAAAAGACTACTGGTTTTCTGAATACTCGGCAAATTTTTTTTCATCCGACCTTGATGATGTCTGTGGTAATGATCAGTTCACTAAGTCCACTTAGCTGCCCAATTTTCACTCTTCTAGGATGAAGCGTTCGTTACCAGTAACAGTTTGAATTTTTAGGTTTCACTCTATTTCCTCCTATACAGATAGATGTGTTTTTTAAGTCTAAATCAAACACGGTTTGTGCTAGCTCCTTGAAACTTGACAAAATAAAGTAGTTCTAAGTTCTGTCTTTGTGGTTTGTTTCCTCTTGAAATAGCCACAAGCAAAGACTGCGTAAAACACATTCATTGGAAAGGTGTTCCAAGCTTCCAAAATACTACTGGTTCTCTGAATACTCGGCAAATTTTTTTTCATCCGACCTTGATGATCTCTGTGGTAATGATCAGTTCACTAAGTCCACTTAGCTGCCCAACTTTCACTCTTCTAGTATGAAGCGTTCGTTACCAGTAACAGTTTGAATTTTTAGGTTTCACTCTATTTCCTCCTATACAGATAGATGTGTTTTTTAAGTCTAAATCAAACACGGTTTGTGCTAGCTCCTTGAAACTTGACAAAATAAAGTAGTTCTAAGTTCTGTCTTTGTGGTTTGTTTCCTCTTGAAATAGCCACAAGCAAAGACTGCGTAAAACACCTTTATTGGAAAGGTGTTCCAATCTTCCAAAATACTACTGGTTTTCTGAATACTCGGCAAATTTTTTTTCATCCAACCTTGATGATCTCTGTGGTAATGATCAGTTCACTAAGTCCACTTAGCTGCCCAATTTTCCCTCTTCTAGGATGAAGCGTTCGTTAGCAGTAACAGTTTGAATTTTTAGGTTTCACTCTATTTCCTCCTATACAGATAGATGCGTTTTTTAAGTCTAAATTAAACACGGTTTGTGCTAGCTCCTTGAAACTTGACAAAATAAAGTAGTTCTAAGTTCTGTCTTTGTGGTTTGTTTCCTCTTGAAATAGCCACAAGCAAACACTGCGTATAACACCTTTATTGGAAAGGTGTTCCAAGCTTCCAAAATACTACTGGTTTTCTGAATACTCGGCAAATTTTTTTTCATCCGACCTTGATGATCTCTGTGGTAATGATCAGTTCACTAAGTCCACTTAGCTGCCCAATTTTCACTCTTCTAGGATGAAGCGTTCGTTACCAGTAACAGTTTGAAATTTTAGGTTTCACTCTATTTCCTCCTATACAGATAGATGTGTTTTTTAAGTCTAAATCAAACACGGTTTGTGCTAGCTCCTTGAAACTTGACAAAATAAAGTAGTTCTAAGTTCTGTCTTTGTGGTTTGTTTCGTCTTGAAATAGCCACAAGCAAAGACTGCGTAAAACACCTTTATTGGAAAGGTGTTCCAAGCTTCCAAAATTCTACTGGTTTTCTGAATACTCGGCAAATTTTTTTTCATCCGACCTTGATGATCTCTGTGGTAATGATCAGTTCACTAAGTCCACTTAGCTGCCCAATTTTCACTCTTCTAGGATGAAGCGTTCGTTACCAGTAACAGTTTGAATTTTTAGGTTTCACTCTATTTCATCCTATACAGATAGATGTGTTTTTTAAGTCTAAATCAAACACGGTTTGTGCTAGCTCCATGAAACTTGACAAAATAAAGTAGTTCTAAGTTCTGTCTTTGTGGTTTGTTTCCTCTTGAAATAGCCACAAGCAAAGACTGCGTAAAACACATTCATTGGAAAGGTGTTCCAAGCTTCCAAAATACTACTGGTTTTCTGAATACTCGGCAAATTTTTTTTCATCCGACCTTGATGATCTCTGTGGTAATGATCAGTTCACTAAGTCCACTTAGCTGCCCAACTTTCACTCTTCTAGGATGAAGCGTTCGTTACCAGTAACAGTTTGAATTTTTAGGTTTCACTCTATTTCCTCCTATACAGATAGATGTGTTTTTTAAGTCTAAATCAAACACGGTTTGTGCTAGCTCCTTGAAATTTGACAAAATAAAGTAGTTCTAAGTTCTGTCTTTGTGGTTTGTTTCCTCTTGATAGCCACAAGCAAAGACTGCGTAAAACACCTTTATTGGAAAGGTGTTCCAAGCTTCCAAAATACTACTGGTTTTCTGAATACTCGGCAAACTTTTTTTCATCCGACCTTGATGATCTCTGTGGTAATGATGAGTTCACTAAGTCCACTTAGCTGCCCAATTTTCACTCTTCTAGGATGAAGCGTTCGTTACCAGTAACAGTTTGAATTTTTAGGTTTCACTCTATTTCCTCCTATACAGATAGATGTGTTTTTTAAGTCTAAATCAAACACGGTTTGTGCTAGCTCCTTGAAACTTGACAAAATAAAGTAATTCTAAGTTCTGTCTTTGTGGTTTGTTTCCTCTTGAAATAGCCACAAGCAAAGACTGCGTAGAACACATTCATTGGAAAGGTGTGCCAAGCTTCCAAAATACTACTGGTTTTCTGAATACTCGGCAAATTTTTTTTCATCCGACCTTGATGATCTCTGTGGTAATGATGAGTTCACTAAATCCACTTAGCTGCCCAACTTTTACTCTTCTAGGATGAAGCGTTCGTTACCAGTAACAGTTTGAATTTTTAGGTTTCACTCTATTTCCTCCTATACAGATAGATGTGTTTTTTAAGTCTAAATCAAACACGGTTTGTGCTAGCTTCTTGAAACTTGACAAAATAAAGTAGTTCTAAGTTCTGTCTTTGTGGTTTGTTTCCTCTTGAAATAGCCACAAGCAAAGACTGCATAAAACACCTTTATTGGAAAGGTGTTCCAAGCTTCCAAAATACTACAGGTTTTCTGAATACTCGGCAAATTTTTTTTCATCCAACCTTGATGATGTCTGTGGTAATGATCAGTTCACTAAGTCCACTTAGCTGCCCAATTTTCCCTCTTCTAGGATGAAGCGTTCGTTAGCAGTAACAGTTTGAATTTTTAGGTTTCACTCTATTTCCTCCTATACAGATAGATGTGTTTTTTAAGTCTAAATCAAACACGGTTTGTGCTAGCTCCTTGAAACTTGATAAAATAAAGTAGTTCTAAGTTCTGTCTTTGTGGTTTGTTTCCTCTTGAAATAGCCACAAGCAAAGACTGCGTAAAACACATTCATTGGAAAGGTGTTCCAAGCTTCCAAAATACTACTGGTTCTCTGAATACTCGGCAAATTTTTTTTCATCCGACCTTGATGATCTCTGTGGTAATGATCAGTTCACTAAGTCCACTTACCTGCCCAACTTTCACTCTTCTAGGATGAAGTGTTCGTTACCAGTAACAGTTTGAATTTTTAGGTTTCACTCTATTTCCTCCTATACAGATAGATGTGTTTTTTAAGTCTAAATCAAACACGGTTTGTGCTAGCTCCTTGAAACTTGACAAAATAAAGTAGTTCTAAGTTCTGTCTTTGTGGTTTGTTTCCTCTTGAAATAGCCACAAGCAAAGACTGCGTAAAACACCTTTATTGGAAAGGTGTTCCAAGCTTCCAAAATACTACTGGTTTTCTGAATACTCGGCAAATTTTTTTTCATCCAACCTTGATGATGTCTGTGGTAATGATCAGTTCACTAAGTCCACTTAGCTGCCCAATTTTCCCTCTTCTAGGATGAAGCGTTCGTTAGCAGTAACAGTTTGAATTTTTAGGTTTCACTCTATTTCCTCCTATACAGATAGATGTGTTTTTTAAGTCTAAATCAAACACGGTTTGTGCTAGCTCCTTGAAACTTGACAAAATAAAGTAGTTCTAAGTTCTGTCTTTGTGGTTTGTTTCCTGTTGAAATAGCCACAAGCAAAGACTGCGTAAAACACATTCATTGGAAAGGTGTTCCAAGCTTCCAAAATGCTACTGGTTTTCTGATTACTCGGCAAATTTTTTTTCATCCGAGTTTGATGATCTCTGTGGTAATGATCAGTTCACTAAGTCCACTTGGCTGCCCAATTTTCTCTCTTCTAGGATGAAGCATTCGTTATCAGTAACAGTTTGAATTTTTAGGTTTCACTCTATTTCCTCCTATACAGATAGATGTGTTTTTTAAGTCTAAATCAAACACGGTTTGTGCTAGCTCCTTGAAACTTGACAAAATAAAGTAGTTCTAAGTTTTGTCTTTGTGGTTTGTTTCCTCTTGAAATAGCCACAAGCAAAGACTGCGTAAAACACCTTTATTGGAAAGGTGTTCCAAGCTTCCAAAATGCTACTGGTTTTCTGAATACTCGGCAAATTTTTTTTCATCCGAGTTTGATGATCTCTGTGGTAATGATCAGTTCACTAAGTCCACTCAGCTGCCCAATTTTCACTCTTCTAGGATGAAGCATTCGTTATCAGTAACAGTTTGAATTATTAGGTTTCACTCTATTTCCTCCTATACAGATAGATGTGTTTTTTAAGTCTAAATCAAACACGGTTTGTGCTAGCTCCTTGAAACTTGACAAAATAAAGTAGTTCTAAGTTCTGTCTTTGTGGTTTGTTTCCTCTTGAAATAGCCACAAGCAAAGACTGCGTAAAACACATTCATTGGAAATGTGTTCCAAGCTTCCAAAATACTACTGGTTTTCTGAATACTCGGCAAATTTTTTTTCATCCGACCTTGATGATCTCTGTGGTAATGATCAGTTCACTAAGTCCACTTAGCTGCCCAATTTTCCCTCTTCTAGGATGAAGCGTTCGCTACCAGTAACAGTTTGAATTTTTAGGTTTCACTCTATTTCCTCCTATACAGATAGATGTGTTTTTTAAGTCTAAATCAAACACGGTTTGTGATAGCTCTTTGAACCTTGACAAAATAAAGTAGTTCTAAGTTCTGTCTTTGTGGTTTGTTTCCTCTTGAAATAGCCACAAGCAAAGACTGCGTAGAACACATTCATTGGAAAGTTGTGCCAAGCTTCCAAAATACTACTGGTTTTCTGAATACTCGGCAAATTTTTTTTCATCCGACCTTGATGATCTCTGTGGTAATGATCAGTTCAGTAAGTCCACTTAGCTGCCCAACTTTTACTCTTCTAGGATGAAGCGTTCGTTACCAGTAACAGTTTGAATTTTTAGGTTTCACTCTATTTCCTCCTATACAGATAGATGTGTTTTTTAAGTCTAAATCAAACACGGTTTGTGCTAGCTCCTTGAAACTTGAAAAAATAAAGTAGTTCCAAGTTCTGTCTTTGTGGTTTGTTTCCTCTTGAAATAGCCACAAGCAAAGACTGCGTAAAACACCTTTATTGGAAAGGTGTTCCAAGCTTCCAAAATACTACTGGTTTTCTAAACTCGGCAAATTTATTTCATCCGACCTTGATGATCTCTGTGGTAATGATCAGTTTACTTAGTCCACTTAGCTGCCCAATATTCACTCTTCTAGGATGAAGCATTCGTTCCCAGTAACAGCTTGAGTTTTTAGGTTTCACTCCATTTCCTCCTATATATATAGATGTGTTTGGAAGTCTAAATCAAACACGGTTTGTGCTAGCTCCTTGAAACTTGACAAAATAAAGTAGTTCTAAGTTCTGTCTTTGTGGTTTGTTTCCTCCTGAAATAGGCACAAGCAAAGACTGCGTAAAACACATTAATTGGAAAGGTGTGCCAAGTTTCCAAAAAACTATGGTTTTCGGAATACTCGGCAAATTTTTTTTCATCCGACCTTGATGATCTCTGTGGTAATGATCAGTTCACTAAGTCCACTTAGCTGCCCAATTTTCACTCTTCTAGGATGAAGCGTTCGTTACCAGTAACAGTTTGAATTTTTAGGTTTCACTCTATTTCCTCCTATACAGATAGATGTGTTTTTTAAGTCTAAATCAAACACGGTTTGTGCTAGCACCTTGAAACTTGACAAAATAAAGTAGTTCTAAGTTCTGTTTTTGTGGTTTGTTTCCTCTTGAAATAGCCACAAGCAAAGACTGCGTAAAACACATTCATTGGAAAGGTGTTCCAAGTTTCCAAAATACTACTGGTGTTCTGAATACTCGGCAAATTTTTTTTCATCCGACCTTGATGATGTCTGTGGTAATGATCAGTTCACTAAGTCCACTTAGCTGCCCAACTTTCACTCTTCTAGGATGAAGCGTTCGTTACCAGTAACAGTTTGAATTTTTAGGTTTCACTCTATTTCCTCCGATACAGATAGATGTGCTTTTTAAGTCTAAATCAAACACGGTTTGTGCTAGCTCCTTGAAACTTGACAAAATAAAGTAGTTCTAAGTTCTGTCTTTGTGGTTTGTTTCGTCTTGAAATAGCCACAAGCAAAGACTGCGTAAAACACCTTTATTGGAAAGGTGTTCCAAGCTTCCAAAATTCTACTGGTTTTCTGAATACTCGGCAAATTTTTTTTCATCCGACCTTGATGATCTCTGTGGTAATGATCAGTTCACTAAGTCCACTTAGCTGCCCAATTTTCACTCTTCTAGGATGAAGCGTTCGTTACCAGTAACAGTTTGAATTTTTAGGTTTCACTCTATTTCCTCCTATACAGATAGATGTGTTTTTTAAGTCTAAATCAAACACGGTTTGTGCTAGCTCCTTGAAACTTGACAAAATAAAGTACTTCTAAGTTCTGTCTTTGTGGTTTGTTTCCTCTTGAAATAGCCACAAGCAAACACTGCGTAAAACACCTTTATTGGAAAGGTGTTCCAAGCTTCCAAAATGCTACTTCTTTTCTGAATACTCGGCAAATTTTTTTTTCATCCGACCTTGATGATCTCTGTGGTAATGATCAGTTCACTAAGTCCACTTAGCTGCCCAATTTTCACTCTTCTAGGATGAAGCGTTCGTTACCAGTAACAGTTTGAATTTTTAGGTTTCACTCTATTTCCTCCTATACAGATAGATGTGTTTTTTAAGTCTAAATCAAACACGGTTTGTGCTAGCTCCTTGAAACTTGACAAAATAAAGTAGTTCTAAGTTCTGTCTTTGTGGTTTGTTTCCTCTTGAAATAGCCACAAGCAAAGACTGCGTAAAACACATTCATTGGAAAGGTGTTCCAAGCTTCCAAAATACTACTGGTTTTCTGAATACTCGGCAAATTTTTTTTCATCCGACCTTGATGATCTCTGTGGTAATGATCAGTTCACTAAGTCCACTTAGCTGCCCAACTTTCACTCTTCTAGGATGAAGCGTTCGTTACCAGTAACAGTTTGAATTTTTAGGTTTCACTCTATTTCCTCCTATACAGATAGATGTGTTTTTTAAGTCTAAATCAAACACGGTTTGTGCTACCTATTCGAAACTTAACAAAATAAAGTAGTTCTAAGTTCTGTCTTTGTAGTTTGTTTCCTCTTGAAATAGCCACAAGCAAACACTGCGTAAAACACCTTTATTTGAAAGGCGTTCCAAGCTTCCAATATACTACTGTTTTTCTGAATACTCGGCAAATTTTTTTTCATCCGACCTTGATGACCTCTGTGGTAATGATCAGTTCACTAAGTCCACTTAGCTGCCCAATTTTCACTCTTCTAGGATGAAGCGTTCGTTACCAGTAACAGTTTGAATTTTTAGGTTTCACTCTATTTCCTCCTATACAGATAGATGTGTTTTTTAAGTCTAAATCAAACACGGTTTGTGCTAGCTCCTTGAAACTGGACAAAATAAAGTAGTTCAAAGTTCTGTCTTTGTGGTTTGTTTCCTCTTGAAATAGACACAAGCAAAGACTGCGTAAAACACCTTCATTGGAAAGGTGTGCCAAGCTTCCAAAAAACTACTGGTTTTCTGAATACTCGGCAAAATTTTTTTTCATCCGACCTTGATGATCTCTGTGGTAATGATCAGTTTACTTAGTCCACTTAGCTGCCCAATATTCACTCTTCTAGGATGAAGCATTCGTTCCCAGTAACAGCTTGAGTTTTTAGGTTTCACTCCATTTCCTCCTATATATATAGATGTGTTTGGAAGTCTAAATCAAACACGGTTTTTGCTAGCTCCTTGAAACTTGACAAAATAAAGTAGTTCTAAGTTCTGTCTTTGTGGTTTGTTTCCTCCTGAAATAGGCACAAGCAAAGACTGCGTAAAACACATTAATTGGAAAGGTGTGCCAAGTTTCCAAAAAACTACTGGTTTTCGGAATACTCGGCAAATTTTTTTTCATCCGACCTTGATGATCTCTGTGGTAATGATCAGTTCACTAAGTCCACTTAGCTGCCCAATTTTCACTCTTCTAGGATGAAGCGTTCGTTACCAGTAACAGTTTGAATTTTTAGGTTTCACTCTATTTCCTCCTATACAGATAGATGTGTTTTTTAAGTCTAAATCAAACACGGTTTGTGCTAGCACCTTGAAACTTGACAAAATAAAGTAGTTCTAAGTTCTGTTTTTGTGGTTTGTTTCCTCTTGAAATAGCCACAAGCAAAGACTGCGTAAAACACATTCATTGGAAAGGTGTTCCAAGCTTCCAAAATACTACTGGTTTTCTGAATACTCGGCAAATTTTTTTTCATCCGACCTTGATGATGTCTGTGGTAATGATCAGTTCACTAAGTCCACTTAGCTGCCCAACTTTCACTCTTCTAGGATGAAGCGTGCGTTACCAGTAACAGTTTGAATTTTTAGGTTTCACTCTATTTCCTCCTATACAGATAGATGTGTTTTTTAAGTCTAAATCAAACACGGTTTGTGCTAGCTCCTTGAAACTTGACAAAATAAAGTAGTTCTAAGTTCTGTCTTTGTGGTTTGTTTCGTCTTGAAATAGCCACAAGCAAAGACTGCGTAAAACACCTTTATTGGAAAGGTGTTCCAAGCTTCCAAAATTCTACTGGTTTTCTGAATACTCGGCAAATTTTTTTTCATCCGACCTTGATGATCTCTGTGGTAATGATCAGTTCACTAAGTCCACTTAGCTGCCCAATTTTCACTCTTCTAGGATGAAGCGTTCGTTACCAGTAACAGTTTGAATTTTTAGGTTTCACTCTATTTCCTCCTATACAGATAGATGTGTTTTTTAAGTCTAAATCAAACACGGTTTGTGCTAGCTCCTTGAAACTTGACAAAATAAAGTAGTTCTAAGTTCTGTCTTTGTGGTTTGTTTCCTCTTGAAATAGCCACAAGCAAAGACTGCGTAAAACACATTCATTGGAAAGATGTTCCAAGCTTCCAAAATACTACTGGTTTTCTGAATACTCGGCAAATTTTTTTTCATCCGACCTTGATGATCTCTGTGGTAATGATCAGTTCACTAAGTCCACTTAACTGCCCAATTTTCACTCTTCTAGGATGAAGCGTTCGTTACCAGTAACAGTTTGAATTTTTAGGTTTCACTCTATTTCCTCCTATACAGATAGATGTGTTTTTTAAGTCTAAATCAAACACGGTTTGTGCTAGCTCCTTGAAACTGGACAAAATAAAGTAGTTCAAAGTTCTGTCTTTGTGGTTTGTTTCCTCTTGAAATAGCCACAAGCAAAGACTGCGTAAAACACCTTCATTGGAAAGGTGTGCCAAGCTTCCAAAAAACTACTGGTTTTCTGAATACTCGGCAAAATTTTTTTTCATCCGACCTTGATGATCTCTGTGGTAATGATCAGTTTACTTAGTCCACTTAGCTGCCCAATATTCACTCTTCTAGGATGAAGCATTCGTTCCCAGTAACAGCTTGAGTTTTTAGGTTTCACTCCATTTCCTCCTATATATATAGATGTGTTTGGAAGTCTAAATCAAACACGGTTTGTGCTAGCTCCTTGAAACTTGACAAAATAAAGTAGTTCTAAGTTCTGTCTTTGTGGTTTGTTTCCTCCTGAAATAGGCACAAGCAAAGACTGCGTAAAACAAATTAATTGGAAAGGTGTGCCAAGTTTCCAAAAAACTACTGGGTTTCGGAATACTCGGCAAATTTTTTTTCATCCGACCTTGATGATCTCTGTGGTAATGATCAGTTCACTAAGTCCACTTAGCTGCCCAATTTTCACTCTTCTAGGATGAAGCGTTCGTTACCAGTAACAGTTTGAATTTTTAGGTTTCACTCTATTTCCTCCTATACAGATAGATGTGTTTTTTAAGTCTAAATCAAACACGGTTTGTGCTAGCACCTTGAAACTTGACAAAATAAAGTAGTTCTAAGTTCTGTTTTTTGGTTTGTTTCCTCTTGAAATAGCCACAAGCAAAGACTGCGTAAAACACATTCATTGGAAAGGTGTTCCAAGCTTCCAAAATACTACTGGTTTTCTGAATACTGCAAATTTTTTATCATCCGACCTTGATGATCTCTGTGGTAATGATCAGTTCACTAAGTCCACTTAGCTGCCAACTTTCACTCTTCTAGGATGAAGCGTTCGTTACCAGTAACAGTTTTAATTTTTAGGTTTCACTCTATTCCTCCTATTCAGATAGATGTGTTTTTTAAGTCTAAATCAAACACGGTTTGTGCTAGCTCCTTGAAACTTGACAAAATAAAGTAGTTCTAAGTTCTGTCTTTGTGGTTTGTTTCCTCTTGAAATAGCCACAAGCAAACACTGCGTAAAACACCTTTATTGGAAAGGTGTTCCAAGCTTCCAAAATAGACTTGTTTTTCTGATTACTCGGCAAATTTTTTTTCATCCGACCTTGATGATCTCTGTGGTAATGATCAGTTCACTAAGTCCACTTAGCTGCCCAATTTTCACTCTTCTAGGATGAAGCGTTCGTTACCAGTAACAGTTTGAATTTTTAGGTTTCACTCTATTTCCTCCTATACAGATAGATGTGTTTTTTAAGTCTAAATCAAACACGGTTTGTGCTAGCTCCTTGAAACTTGACAAAATAAAGTTGTTCTAAGTTCTGTCGTTGTGGTTTGTTTCCTCTTGAAATAGCCACAAGCAAAGACTGCGTAAAACACCTTTATTGGAAAGGTGTTCCAAGCTTCCAAAATACTACTGGTTTTCTGAATACTCGGCAAATTTTTTTTCATCCGACCTTGATGATCTCTGTGGTAATGATCAGTTCACTAAGTCCACTTAGCTGCCCAATTTTCACTCTTCTAGGATGAAGCGTTCGTTACCAGTAACAGTTTGAATTTTTAGGTTTCACTCTATTTCCTCCTATACAGATAGATGTGTTTTTTAAGTCTAAATCAAACACGTTTGTGCTAGCTCCTTGAAACTTGACAAAATAAAGTAGTTCTATGTTCTGTCTTTGTGGTTTGTTTCCTCTTGAAATAGCCACAAGCAAAGACTGCGTAAAACACCTTCATTGGAAAGGTGTGCCAAGCTTCCAAAATACTACTGGTTTTCTGAATACTCGGCAAATTTTTTTTCATCCGACCTTGATGATCTCTGTGGTAATGATCAGTTCACTAAGTCCACTTAGACTGCCCAATTTTCACTCTTCTAGGATGAAGCGTTCGTTACCAGTAACAGTTTGAATTTTTAGGTTTCACTCTATTTCCTCCTATACAGATAGATGTGTTTTTTAAGTCTAAATCAAACACGGTTTGTGCTAGCTCCCTTGAAACTTGACAAATAAATAGTTGTAAGTTCTGTCTTTGTGGTTTGTTTCCTCTTGAAATAGCCACAAGCAAAGACTGCGTAAAACACCTTTATTGGAAAGGTGTTCCAAGCTTCCAAAATGCTACTGATTTTCTGAATACTCGGCAAATTTTTTTTCATCCGAGTTTGATGATCTCTGTGGTAATGATCAGTTCACTAAGTCCACTTAGCTGCCCAGTTTTCACTCTTCTAGGATGAAGCGTTCGTTACCAGTAACAGTTGAATTTTTAGGTTTCACTCTATTTCCTCCTATACAGATAGATGTGTTTTTTAAGTCTAAATCAAACACGGTTTGTGCTAGCTCCTTGAAACTTGAAAAAATAAAGTAGTTCTAAGTTCTGTCTTTGTGGTTTGTTTCCTCTTGAAATAGCCACAAGCAAAGACTGCGTAAAACACCTTTATTGGAAACGTGTTCCAAGCTTCCAAAATACTACTGGTTTTCTGAATACTCGGCAAATTCTTTTTTTCACCGACCTTGATGATCTCTGTGGTAATGATAAGTTCACTAAGTCCACTTAGTGCCCAATTTTCACTCTTCTAGGATGAAGCGTTCGTTACCAGTAACAGTTTGAATTTTTAGGTTTCACTCTATTTCCTCCTATACAGATAGATGTGTTTTTTAAGTCTAAATCAAACACGGTTTGTGCTAGCTCCTTGAAACTTGACAAAATAAAGTAGTTCTAAGTTCTGTCTTTGTGGTTTGTTTCCTCTTGAAATAGCCACAAGCAAAGACTGCGTAAAACACCTTCATTGGAAAGGTGTGCCAAGCTTCCAAAATACTACTGGTTTTCTGAATACTCGGCAAATTTTTTTTCATCCGACCTTGATGATCTCTGTGGTAATGATCAGTTCACTAAGTCCACTTAGCTGCCCAATTTTCACTCTTCTAGGATGAAGCGTTCGTTACCAGTAACAGTTTGAATTTTTAGGTTTCACTCTATTTCCTCCTATACAGATAGATGTGTTTTTAAGTCTAAATCAAACACGGTTTGTGCTAGCTCCTTGAAACTTGACAAAATAAATTAGTTGTAAGTTCTGTCTTTGTGCTTTGTTTCCTCTTGAAATAGCCACAAGCAAAGACTGCGTAAAACACCTTTATTGGAAAGGTGTTCCAAGCTTCCAAAATGCTACTGGTTTTCTGAATACTCGGCAAATTTTTTTTCATCCGAGTTTGATGATCTCTGTGGTAATGATCAGTTCACTAAGTCCACTTAGCTGCCCAATTTTCACTCTTCTAGGATGAAGCGTTCGTTACCAGTAACAGTTTGAATTTTTAGGTTTCACTCTATTTCCTCCTATACAGATAGATGTGTTTTTTAAGTCTAAATCAAACACAGGTTTGGCTAGCTCCTTGAAACTTGAAAAAATAAAGTAGTTCTAAGTTCTGTCTTTGTGGTTTGTTTCCTCTTGAAATAGCCACAAGCAAAGACTGCGTAAAACACCTTTATGGGAAAGGTGTTCCAAGCTTCCAAAATACTACTGGTTTTCTGAATACTCGGCAAATTCTTTTTTCATCCGACCTTGATGATCTCTGTGGTAATGATAAGTTCACTAAGTCCACTTAGCTGCCCAATTTTGCACTCTTATAGGATGAAGCGTTCGTTACCAGTAACAGTTTGAATTTTTAGGTTTCACTCTATTTCCTCCTATACAGATAGATGTGTTTTTTAAGTCTAATTCAACACGGTTTGTGCTAGCTCCTTGAAACTTGACAAAATAAAGTAGTTCTAAGTTCTGTCTTTGTGGTTTGTTTCCTCTTGAAATAGCCACAAGCAAAGACTGCGTAAAACACCTTTATTGGAAAGGTGTTCCAAGCTCCCAAAATACTACTGGTGTTCTGAATACTCGGCAAATTTTTTTTCAACCGACCTTGATGATCTCTGTGGTAATGATCAGTTCACTAAGTCCACTTAGCTGCCCAATTTTCACTCTTCTAGGATGAAGGCGTTCGTTACCAGTAACAGTTTGAATTTTTAGGTTTCACTCTATTTCCTCCTATACAGATAGATGTGTTTTTTAAGTCTAAATCAAACACGGTTTGTGCTAGCTCCTTGAAACTTGACAAAATAAAGTAGTTCTAAGTTCTGTCTTTGTGGTTTGTTTCCTCTTGATATAGCCACAAGCAAAGACTGCGTAAAACACCTTCATTGGATAGGTGTGCCAAGTTTCCAATATACTACTGGTTTTCTGAATACTCGGCAAATTTTTTTTCATCCGACCTTGATGATCTCTGTGGTAATGATCAGTTCACTAAGTCCACTTAGCTGCCCAATTTTCACTCTTCTAGGATGAAGCGCTTCGTTACCAGTAACAGTTTGAATTTTTAGTTTCACTCTATTTCCTCCTATACAGATAGATGTGTTTTTTAAGTCTAAATCAAACACGGTTTGTGCTAGCTCCTTGAAACTTGACAAAATAAATTAGTTGTAAGTTCTGTCTTTGTGGTTTGTTTCCTCTTGAAATAGCCACAGCAACAGCAAAGACCTGCGTAAAACCACCTTTATTGGAAAGGTGTTCCAAGCTTCCAAATGCTACTGGTTTTCTGAATCCTCGGCAAATTTTTTTTTCAACCGACCTTGATGATCTCTGTGGTAATGATCAGTTCACTAAGGTCCACTTAGCTGCCCAATTTTCACTCTTCTAGGATGAAGCGTTCGTTACCAGTAACAGTTTGAATTTTTTATTTTTACTCGTATTTCCCCCTATACAGATAGATGTGTTTTTAAGTCTAAATCAAACACGGTTTGTGCTAGCTCCTTGAAACTTGAAAAAATAAGTAGTTCTAAGTATCTGTCTTTGTGGTTTGTTTCCTCTTGAAATAGCCACAAGCAAAGACTGCGTAAAACACCTTTATTGGAAAGGTGTTTCCAAGCTTCCAAAATACTACTGGTTTTCTGATATACTCGGCAAATTCTTTTTTTCATCCGACCTTGATGATCTCTGTGGTAATGATCAGGTCACTAAGTCCACTTACCTGCCCAATTTTCACTCTTCTAGGATGAAGCGTTCGTTACCAGTAACAGTTTGAAATTTTAGGTTTCACTCTATTTCCTCCTATACAGATAGATGTTGTTTTTTAAGTCTAAATCAAACACGGTTTGTGCTAGCTCCTTGAAAACTTGACAAAATAAAGTAGTTCTAAGTTCTGTCTTTGTGGTTTGTTTCCTCTTGAAATAGCCACGAGCAAAGACTGCGTAAAACACATTCATTGGAAAGGTGTTCCAAGCTTCCAAAATACTACTGGTTTTCTGAATACTCGGCAAATTTTTTTTCATCCGACCTTGATGATCCTGTGAATAATGATAAGTTCACTAAGTCCACTTAGCTGCCCAATTTTCACTCTTCTAGGATGAAGCGTTCGTTACCAGTAACAGTTTGAATTTTTAGGTTTCACTCTATTTCCTCCTATGCAGATAGATGAGTTTTTGTAAGTCTAAATCAAACACGGTTTGTGCTAGCTCCTTGAAAACTTGACAAAATAAAGCTAGTTCTAAGTTCTGTCTTTGTGGTTTGTTTCCTCTTGAAATAGCCACAAGCAAAGAACTGCGTAAAACACCTTTTATTGGAAAGGTGTTCCAAGCTTCCAAAATACTACTGGTTTTCTGAATACTCGGCAAATTTTTTTTCAACCGACCTTGATGATCTCTGTGGATAATGATCAGTTCACTAAGTCCACTAGCTGCCCAATTTTCACTCGTTACTAGGATGAAG
>NW_027511868.1:0-20251 GCF_048772815.1 Callospermophilus lateralis
ATTTGGTGAGCCAAGTTAAATTTGTGTACTTGTCATTGACACCAAGTATCATCAAGATTGGGTGAAAAACTGTTTGCTGGTATTTCGGAAACTCGTAATTTCATGGAAGCTTGGCAACCCCTTTCAATGAAAGTGCTTTTCCACAGTCTCTGCTTAGGGATACTTGAGGGGGAAACAAATCATAGAGACAAAACTGAGAACTCCTTTATTTTGTCAAGTTTCAAAGAGCTACTACAAACCATGTTGCATTTAGAGTTCCAGATTCATCTATCTATATAGAAGAGAACAGAGGGACACCTAAAAATATAAACTGCTACTGTAAACGAACGCTTCAATTTAGACGAACCAAATTTGGTGAGTCAGGTGGAATTTGTGTACTGATCATTACCACCAGTATCATCAAGATGGGGTGAAAAATATTTGCTGGTATTTTGGAAACTCATTATTTCTTAGAGCTTGGAAACAACTCTCAATGAAAGTGCTTTTCCACAGTCCCTGCTTAGGGCTACTTGAAGAGGAAACAAGTCATAGAGAAAAAACTGAGAACTCCTTTATTTTGTCAAGTTTCAAATAGCTACTACAAACCATGTTGGATTTAGAGTTCCAAATTCAGCTATCTATATAGGAGAGAACAGAAGGAAATCTAAAAATGTAAACTGCTACTGTGAACGAACACGTCAACCTAGAAGAACAAAATTTGGTGAGCCAAGTGGCATTTGTGTACTTGTCATTACCACCAAGTATCATCAAGATTTTGTGAAAAAATATTTGCTGGTATTTCGGAAACTCGTTATTTTTTAGAAGATTGGCAACCCCTCCCAATGAATGTGCTTTTCCTCAATCTGTGCCTAGGGCTATTTGAAGAGGAAACAAACCATAGAGACAAAACTGAGAACTTTTTTATTTTGTCAAGTTTCAAAGAGCTACTACAAACCATGTTGGATTTAGAGTTCCAAATTCATCTATCTATATGGGAGAGAACAGAGTGAAACCTAAAAATAAAAACTGCTACTGCAAATGAACGCTTCAACCTAGTAGAACACAATTTGTGAGCCAAGTTGGACTTGTGTAGTGATCATTACCACAACGTATCATCAAGACAGGGTGAAAAAATATTTGCTGGTATTTCTAAAACTCGTTATTTCTTAGAAGCTTGGCAACTCCTTTCAATGAAAGTACTTTTCTACAGTTTGTGCCTAGGGCTACATGAAGAGGAAACAAACCATAGAGACAATACTGAGAACACTTTTATTTTGTCAAGTTTCAAAGAGCTACTACAAACCATATTGGATTTAAAGTTCCAAATTCATCTATCTATATAGGAGAGAAGTGAGTGAAACCTAAAAATAAAAACTGCTACAGTAAACGAACGCTTCAACCTCGAAGAACAAAATTTGGTGAGCCAAGTGGGATATGTGTACTTGTCATTAACACCAAGTATCATCAAGATTGGGTGAAAAACTGTTTGCTGGTATTTCGGAAACTCGTAATTTCTTGAAAGCTTGGCAACCCCTTTCAATGAAAGTGCTTTTCCACAGTCTCTGCTTAGGGATAATTTAGGAGGAAACAAATCATAGAGACAAAACTGAGAACGCCTTTATTTTGTCAAGTTTCAAAGAGCTACTACAAACCATGTTGGATTTAGAGTTCCGAATTCATCTACCTATATAAAAGAGAACAGAGTGAAACCAAAAAATAAAAACAGCTACTGTAAACGAACGCTTCAACCTAGAAGAACAAAATTTGGTGAGCCAAGTGGCATTTGTGTACTGATCATTACCAAAGCGTATCATCAAGATTGGGTGAAAAAATATTTGCGGGTATTTTGGAAACTCGTTATTCCTTAGAAGCTTGGGAAACCCTCTCAATGAAAGTGCTTTTCCACAGTCTGTGCCTAGGGCTACTTGAAGAGGAAACAAATCATAGAGACAAAACTGAGGACTCCTTTATTTTATGAAGTTTCAAAGAGGTACTACAAGCCATGTTGGATTTAGAGTTCCAAATTCATCTATCTATATAGGAGAGAACTGAGTGAAACCTAAAAATAAAAACTGCTACTGTAAACGAACCCTTCAACCTCGAAGAACAAAATTTGGTGAGCCAAGTTAAATTTGTGTACTTGTCATTGACACCAAGTATCATCAAGATTGGGTGAAAAACTGTTGCTGGTATTTCGGAAACTCGTAATTTCATGGAAGCTTGGCAACCCCTTTCAATGAAAGTGCTTTTCCACAGTCTCTGCTTAGGGATACTTGAGGAGGAAACAAATCATAGAGACAAAACTGAGAACTCCTTTATTTGGTCAAGTTTCAAAGAGCTACTACAAACCATGTTGCATTTAGAGTTCCAGATTCATCTATCTATATAGAAGAGAACAGAGGGACACCTAAAAATATAAACTGCTACTGTAAACGAACGCTTCAATTTAGACGAACCAAATTTGGTGAGTCAAGTGGAATTTGTGTACTGATCATTACCACCAGTATCATCAAGATTGGGTGAAAAATATTTGCTGGTATTTTGGAAACTCATTATTTCTTAGAAGCTTGGAAACAACTCTCAATGAAAGTGCTTTTCCACAGTCCCTGCTTAGGGCTACTTGAAGAGGAAACAAGTCATAGAGAAAAAACTGAGAACTCCTTTATTTTGTCAAGTTTCAAATAGCTACTACAAACCATGTTGGATTTAGAGTTCCAAATTCAGCTATCTATATAGGAGAGAACAGAAGGAAATCTAAAAATGTAAACTGCTACTGTGAACGAACACGTCAACCTAGAAGAACAAAATTTGGTGAGCCAAGTGGCATTTGTGTACTTGTCATTACCACCAAGTATCATCAAGATTTTGTGAAAAAATATTTGCTGGTATTTCGGAAACTCGTTATTTCTTAGAAGCTTGGCAACCCCTCCCAATGAATGTGCTTTTCCTCAGTCTGTGCCTAGGGCTATTTGAAGAGGAAACAAACCATAGAGACAAAACTGAGAACTTTTTTATTTTGTCAAGTTTCAAAGAGCTACTACAAACCATGTTGGATTTAGAGTTCCAAATTCATCTATCTATATAGGAGAGAACAGAAGGAAACCTAAAAATAAAAACTGCTACTGTAAACGAATGCTTCAACCTAGAAGAGCAAAATTTGGTGAGCCAAGTGGGATTTGTATACTTGTCATTACCACCAAGTAACATCAAGATTGGGTGAAAAAATATTTGCTGGTATTTCGGAAACCAGTAATTTTTTGGGAGCTTGGCAAACCCTTTCAATGAAAGTGCTTTTCCACAGTCTCTGCTAAGGGCTACTTGAAGAGGAAACAAACCACAGAGACAAAACTGAGAACTCGTTTATTTTGTCAAGTTTCAAAGAGCTACTACAAACCATGTTTGATTTAGAGTTCCAAATTCATCTATCTATATGAGAGAGAACAGAGTGAAACCTAAAAATAAAAACTGCTACTGTAAAACACCGCTTCAACCAAGAAGAACACAATTTGGTGAGCCAAGTGGCATTTGTGTACTGATCATTACCACCACGTATCATCAAGATTGGGTGAAAAAATATTTGCTGGTATTTCGGAAACTCGTTATTTCTTAGAAGCTTGGCAACCCCTCTCAGTGGATGTGCTTTTCCCCAGTCTGTACCTAGGGCTATTTGAAGAGGAAACAAACCATAGAGACAAAACTGAGAACTTTATTATTTTGTCAAGTTTCAAAGAGCTACTACAAACCATGTTGGATTTAGAGTTCCATTCATCTATCTATATAGGAGAGAACAGAGGGAAACCAAAAATAAAAACTGCTACTGTAAACGAACGCTTCAACCTAGAAGATCAGAATTTCGTTAGCCAAGTGGGAATTGTGTACTTCTCATTACCACCAAGTATCATCAAGATTGGGTGAAAAAATATATGCTGGTATTTCAGAAACCCATAATTTCTTGGGAGCTTGGCAAACCCTTTCAATGAAAGTGCTTTTCCACAGTCTGTGCCTAGGGCTACTTGAAGAGGAAACAAAACAAGGAGACAAAACTGATAACTCCTTCATTTTGTCAAGTTTCAAAGAGCTACGACAAACCATGTTGGATTTAGAGTTCCAAATTCATCTATCTATATAAAAGAGAACAGAGTGAAACCTAAAAATAAAAACTGCTATTGTACACGAACGCTTCAACCTAGAAGAACGAAATTTGGTGAGCCACGTGGGAATTGTGTACTTGTAATTACCACCACTGATCATCAAGATTGGGTGAAAAACTATTTGCTAGTATTTCAGAAACTCTTTATTTCTTGGAAGCTTGGCAACCACTTTCAATGAAAGTGCTTTTCCACCGTCTATGCCTAGGGCTACTTGAAGAGGAAACAAACCATAGAGACAAAACTGAGAACTCCTTTATTTTGTCAAGTTTCAAAGAGCTACTACAAACCATGTTGGATTTAGAGTTCCAAATTCATCTATCTATATGGGAGAGAACAGAGTGAAACCTAAAAATAAAAACTGCTACTGCAAATGAACGCTTCAACCTAGTAGAACACAATTTGTGAGCCAAGTTGGACTTGTGTAGTGATCATTACCACAACGTATCATCAAGACAGGGTGAAAAAATATTTGCTGGTATTTCTAAAACTCGTTATTTCTTAGAAGCTTGGCAACTCCTTTCAATGAAAGTACTTTTCTACAGTTTGTGCCTACGGCTACATGAAGAGGAAACAAACCATAGAGACAATACTGAGAACACTTTTATTTTGTCAAGTTTCAAAGAGCTACTACAAACAATATTGGATTTAAAGTTCCAAATTCATCTATCTATATAGGAGAGAAGTGAGTGAAACCTAAAAATAAAAACTGCTACAGTAAACGAACGCTTCAACCTCGAAGAACAAAATTTGGTGAGCCAAGTGGGATATGTGTACTTGTCATTAACACCAAGTATCATCAAGATTGGGTGAAAAACTGTTTGCTGGTATATCGGAAACTCGTAATTTCTTGAAAGCTTGGCAACCCCTTTCAATGAAAGTGCTTTTCCACAGTCTCTGCTTAGGGATAATTTAGGAGGAAACAAATCATAGAGACAAAACTGAGAACGCCTTTATTTTGTCAAGTTTCAAAGAGCTACTACAAACCATGTTGGATTTAGAGTTCCGAATTCATCTACCTATATAAAAGAGAACAGAGAGAAACCAAAAAATAAAAACAGCTACTGTAAACGAACGCTTCAACCTAGAAGAACAAAATTTGGTGAGCCAAGTGGCATTTGTGTACTGATCATTACCAAAACGTATCATCAAGATTGGGTGAAAAAATATTTGCTGGTATTTTGGAAACTCGTTATTCCTTAGAAGCTTGGGAAACCCTCTCAATGAAAGTGCTTTTCCACAGTCTGTGCCTAGGGCTACTTGAAGAGGAAACAAATCATAGAGACAAAACTGAGGACTCCTTTATTTTATGAAGTTTCAAAGAGGTACTACAAGCCATGTTGGATTTAGAGTTCCAAATTCATCTATCTATTTAGGAGAGAACTGAGTGAAACCTAAAAATAAAAACTGCTAATGTAAATGAACGTGTCAACCTCAAAGAACAAAATTTGGTGAGCCAAGTGGGATTTGTTTACTTGTCATTTACACCAAGTATCATCAAGATTGGGTGAAATACTGTTTGCTGGTATTTCGGAAACTCGTAATTTCTTGGAAGCTTGGCAACCCCTTTTAATGAAAGTGCTTTTCCAGAGTCTCTGCTTAGGGATACTTGAGGAGGAAGCAAATCATAGAGACAAAACTGAGAACTCCTTTATTATGTCAAGTTTCAAAGAGCTACTACAAACCATGTTGGATTTAGAGTTCCAAATTCATCTATCTATATAGGAGAGAACAGAGGAACACTTAAAAATATAAACTGCTACTGTAAACGAATGCTTCAACCTAGAAGAACCAAATTTTGAGTCAAGTGGGATTTGTGTACTGATCATTACCACCAGTATCATCAAGATATTGTGAAAAAATATTTGCTGGTATTTTGGAAACTCGTTATTTCTTAGAAGCTTGGCAACAACTCTCAATGAAAGTGCTTTTCCACAGTCTGTGCCTAGGGCTACTTGAAGAGGAAACAAACCATACAGACAAAACTGAGAACTTTTTTATTTTGTCAAGTTTCAAGGAGCTACTCAAACCATGTTGGATTTAGTGTTTTATATTCATCTATCTATATAGGAGAGAACAGAGTGAAACCAAAAAATAAAAACAGCTACTGTTAACGAACGCTTCAACCTAGAAGAACAAAATTTGGTGAGCCAAGTGGGATTTGTGTACTTATCATTACCTCCAAGTATCATCAACATTGGGTGAAAACATATTTGCTGGTATTTCGAAACTCGTAATTTCTTGGAAGCTTGGCAACCCCTTTCGATGAAAGTGCTATTCCACAGTCTCTGCTTAGGGCTACTTGAAGAGGAAACAAACCATAGAGACAAAACTGAGAACATTTTTATTTCGTCAAGTTTCAAAAAGCTACTACAAACCATGTTGGATTTAGAGTTCCAAATTCATCTATCTATATAGGAGAAAACAGAGGGAAACCTAAAAATAAAAACTGCTCTTGTAAACGAACGCTTCAACCTAGAAGAGCAAAATTTGGGGAGACAAATAGGACTTGTGTATTTGTAATTACCACCAAGTATCATCAAGATTGGGTGAAAAAATATTTGCTGGTATTTCGGAAACCCGTAATTTTTTGGGAGCTTGGCAAACCCTGTCAATGAAAGTGCTTTTCCCCAGTTTCTGCTTAGGGGGCATGAAGAGGAAACAAACCATAGAGACACAACTGAGAACTCCTTTATTTTGTCAAGTTTCAAAGAGCTACCACAAACCATGTTGGATTTAGAGTTCCAATTTCATCTATCTAAATGGGACAGAACAGAGTGAAACCTAAAAATAAAAACTGCTACTGTAAATGAATGCTTCATACTTGAAGAACACAATTTAGTGAGCCAAGTGGCATTTGTGTATTGATCATTACCACCACGGATCATCAAGATTGGGTGAAAAAATATTTGCTGGTATATCGGAAACTCGTTATTTCTTAGAAGCCTCGCAACCCCTCCCAATGAAAATGCTTTTGCACAGTCTGTGCCTAGGACTACTTGAAGAGGAAACAAAACATAGAGACAAAACTGAGAACTCCTTCATTTTGTCAAGTTTCAAAGAGTTACTACAAAACATGTTGGATTTAGTGTTCTGAATTCATCTATCTATATAAAAGAGAACAGAGTGAAACCAAAAAATAAAAACAGCTACTGTAAACGAACGCTTCAACCTAGAAGAACAAAATTTGGTGAGCCTAGTGGCATTTGTGTACTGATCATTACCACCACGTATCATCAAGATTGGGTGAAAAAATATTTGCTGGTATTTCGGAAACTCATTATTTCTTAGAAGCTTCGGAAACCCTATAATGAAAGTGCTTTTCCACAGTCTGTGCCTATTGCTACTTGAAGAGAAAACAAACAACAGAGACAAATCTGAGGTCTCCTTTATTTTATGAAGTTTCAAAGAGGTACTACAAACCATGTTGGATTTAGAGTTCCAAATTCATCTATCTATATAGGAGAGAACTGAGTGAAACCTAAAAATAAAAACTGCTACTGTAAACGAATGCTTCAACCTCGAAGAACAAAATTTGGTGAGCCAAGTGGGATTTGTGTCCGTGTCATTAACACCAAGTATCATCAAGATTGGGTGAAAAACTGTTTGCTGGTATTTCGGAAACTCGTAATTTCTTGGAAGCTTGGCAACCCCTTTCAATGAAAGTGCTTTTCCACAGTCTCTGCTTAGGGATACTGGAGGAAAAAAATCATAGAGACAAAACTGAGAACTCCTTTATTTTCTCAAGTTTCAAAGAGCTACTACAAACCATGTTGGATTTAGAGTTCCAAATTAATCTATCTATATAGGAGAGAACAGAGGGACACCTAAAAATATAAACTGCTACTGTAAACGAAGGCTTCAACCTAGAAGAACAAAATTTGGTGAGCCAAGTGGGATTTGTGTACTTATCATTACCACCAAGTATCATCAAGATTGGGTGAAAAAATATTTGCTGGTATTTATAAACTCGTAGTTTCTTGGAAGCTTGGCAACCCTTTTCAATAAAAGTGCTTTTCCACAGTCTCTGCTTAGGGCTACTTGAAGAGGAAACAAACCATAGAGACAAAACTGAGAACATGTTTATTTTGTCAAGTTTCAAAGAGCTACTACAAACCATGTTGGATTTAGAGTTCCAAATTCATCTATCTATATAGGAGAGAACAGAGGGAAACCTAAAAATATAAACTGCTCTTGTAAACGAACGCTTCAACCTAGAAGAGCAAAATTTGGTGAGCCAAGTGGGATTTGTGTGTTTGTAATTACCACCAAGTATCATCAAGATTGGGTGAAAAAATATTTGCTGGTATTTCGGAAACTCGTTATTTCTTAGAAGCTTGGCAACCCCTTTCAATGAAAGTGCTGTTCTACACTTTGTGCCTAGGGCTACTTGAAAAGGAAACAAACCATAGAGACAAAACTGAGAACTCCTTTATTTTGTCAAGTTTCAAAAAGCTAAAACAAACCATATTGGATTTAGAGTTCCAAATTCATCTATCTATATGGGAGAGAACAGAGTGAAACCTAAAAATAAAAACTGCTACTGTAAATGAACGCTTCAACCTAGAAGAACAAATTTTGGGAGCCTAGTGGCATTTGTGTACTGATCATTACCACCACGTATCATCAAGATTGGGTGAAAAAATATTTGCTGGTATTTCGGAAACTCGTTATTTCTTAGAAGCTTGGGAAACCCTCTCAATGAAAGTGCTTTTCCACAGTCTGTACCTAGGGCTACTTGAAGAGGAAACAAACCATAAAGACAAAACTGAGATCTCCTTTATTTTGTCTAGTTTCAAAGAGCTACTACAAACCATGTGGGATTTAGAGTTCCAAATTCAATTATCAACATAAGAGAGAACAGAGTAAAACCTAAATATAAAAACTACTACTGTAGACGAACACTTAAACCTAGAAGAACACAATTTGGTGAGCCAAGTGGTATTTTTGTACTGATCATTACCCCCAAGTATCATCAAGATTGGGTGAAAAAATATTTGCTGGTATTTCGGAAACTCGTTATTTCTTAGAAGTTTGGCAAACCCTCTCAATGCAAGTGCTTTTCCCCAGTCTGTGCCTAGGGCTACTTTAAGAGGAAACAAACCATAGAGACAAAAGTGAGAACTCGTTTATTTTGTCAAGTTTCAAAGAGCTACTACAAACCATGTTGGATTTAGAGTTTCAAATTCATCTATCTATATATTAGAGAACAAAGTGAAACCTAAAAATAAAAACTTCTACTGTAAACGAACGTTTTAACCTAGAAGAACAAAATTTGGTAAGCCAAGCGGGATTTGTTTACTTGTCATTACCACCCGGTATCGTCAAGATTGAGTGAAAAAATATTTGCTGGTATTTCGTAAACTCATAATTTCTTGGAAGCATGGCAACTCCTTTCAATGAAAGGGCTTTTCCACAGTATCTCCTTAGGGCTACTTGAAGAGGAAACAAATCATAGAGACAAAACTGAGAACTACTTTTTTTGTCAAGTTTCAAAGAGCTACTACAAACCATGTTGGATTTAGAGTTCCAAATTCATCTATCTATATAGAAGAGAACAGAGTGAAAATTAAATATAAAAACTGCTACTGTCGACGAATGCTTCAACATAGAAGAACAAAATTTGGTGAGTCAAGTGGGATTGTTGTACTGATCAATACCACCAAGTATCATCAAATTGGGTGAAAAAATATTTGCTGGTATTTCGGAAACTCGTAATTTCATGGAAGTTTGGCAACCCCTTTCAATGAAAATGCTTTTCCACAGTCTCTGCTTAGGGATACATGAGGAGGAACAAATCATAGAGACAAAACTGAGAACTACTTTATTTTGTCAAGTTTCAAAGAGCTACTACAAACCATGTGCATTTAGAGTTCCAAATTTATCTATCTATATAGAAGAGAACAGAGTGAAACCAAAAAATAAAAACAGCTACTGTAAACGAACGCTTCAACCTAGAAGAAAAAAATTTGGTGAGCCAAGTGGCACTTGTGTACTGATCATTACCAAAACGTATCATCAAGATTGGGTGAAAAAATATTTGCTGGTATTTTGGAAACTCGTTATTCTTAGAAGCCTGGGAAACTCTCTCAATGAAAGTGCTTTTCCACAGTCTGTGCCTAGGGCTACTTGAAGAGGAAACTAATCATAGAGACAAAACTGAGGTCTCCTTTATTTTATGAAGTTTCAAAGAGGTACTACAAACCATGTTGGATTTAGAGTTCCAAATTCATCTATCTATATAGGAGAGAACTGAGTGAAACCTAAAAAATAAAAACTGCTACTGTAAACGAACGCTTCAACCTCGAAGAACAAAATTTGGTGAGTCAAGTGGGATTTGTGTACTTGTCATTAACACAAGTATCATCAAGATTGGGTGAAAACTGTCTGCTGATATTTCGGAACTTGTAATTTCTTGGAAGCTTGGCAACCCCTTTCAATGAAAGTGCTTTTCCACAGTCTCTGCTTAGGGATACTTGAGGAGGAAACAAATCATAGAGACAAATCTGAGAACTCCTTTTTTTGTCAAGTTTCAAAGAGATACTACAAACCATGTTGGATTTAGAGTTCCAAATTCATCTATCTATATAGGGAGAACAGAGTGAAACCAAAAATAAAAACTGCTACTGGAAACGAACGCTTCAACCTAGAAGAACAGAATTTGGTGGGAGCCATGTGGGATTTGTGTACTTGTCATTACCACCACGTATGATCAAGATGGGTAAAAAAATATTTGCTGGTATTTCGGAAACTAGTAATTTTTTGGAAGCTTGGCAACCCCTTTCAATGAAAGTGGTTTTAAACAGTCTCTGCTTAGGCTACTTGAACAGGAAACGAACCATAGAGATAAAAACTGAGAACTTCTTATTTTGTCAAGTTCAAAGAGCTACTACAAACCATGTTGGATTTAGAGTTTCAAATTCATCTATCTATATAGGAGAGAACAGAGGGAAACCTAAAAATAAAACTGCTACTGTAAAAGAACGCTTCAACCTAGAAGAACAAAATTGGTCAGTCAAGTGGGGATTTTGTAAACAGATCATTACCACCAAGTATCATCAAGATTGGGTGAAAAAATATTTGCTGGTATTTCGGAAACTCGTTATTTCTTGGAAGCTTGGCAACCTCTCTGAATGAAAGTGCTATTCCACAGTCTGTGCCTAGGGCTACTTGAAGAGGAAACAAACCATAGAGACAAAACTGAGAACTACTTTATTTTGTCAAGTTTCAAAGAGCTACTACAAACCATGTTGGATTTAGTGTTCCAAATTCTTCTATCTATATAGGAGAGAACAGAGTGAAACCAAAAATAAAAACTGCAACTGTAAACGAACGTTTCCACCTAGAAGAACAAAATTTGGTGAGAAAAGTGGGATTTGTGTACTTGTCATTACCAGCACGTATCATCCAGATTGGGTGAAAAAATATTTGCTGGTATTTCGGAAACTCTTTATTTCTTGGAAGCTTGGCAACCCCTGTCAATGAAGGTGCTTTTCCAATGCCTCTGCTTAGGGCTACTTGAAGAGGAAACAAATAATAGAGACAAAACTGAGAACTCCTTTATTTTGTCAAGTTTCAAAGAGCTACTACAAACCATTTTGGATTTAGTGTTCCAAATTCATCTCTCTATATAGGAGAGAACCGAGTGAAACCAAAAATAAAAACTGCAACTGTAAACGAACGCTTCAACCTAGAAGAACCAAATTTGGTGAGTCAAGTGGGATTTGTGCACCGATCATTACCACCAAGTATCATCAAGATTGGGTGAAAAAATATTTGCTGGCATTTCAGAAACTCTTTAATTCTGGAAGCTTTTCCACCCCTTTGAATGAAAGTGCTTTTCCACAGTCTCTGCTTAGGGCTACTTGAAGAAAAAACAAACCATAGAGACAAAACTGAGAACTACTTTTTTTTTGTCAAGTTTCAAAGAGCTACTACAAACCATGTTGGATTTAGAGTTCCAAATTTATCTATATATAATGGGGAGAACAGAGGGAAACCTAAATATAAAAACGACTACTGTAGACGAACACTTCAACCTAGAAGAACAACATTTGGTGAGCCAAGTGGGATTTGTGTTCTTGTCTTTAACACCACGTATCATCAAGTTTTGGTAAAAAAATGTTTGCTGGTATTTCGGAAACTTGTTATTTCTTAGAAGCTTGGCAACCCCTCTCAATGAAAGTGCTTTTCCACAGTCTGTGACTAGGGATACTTGAAGAGGAAACAAACCATAGAGACAAAACTGAGAACTACTTTATTTTGTCAAGTTTCAAAGAGCTACTACTAACCATGTTGGATTTAGAGTTCCACATTCATCTATCTATACAGGAGAGAACAGTGTGAAATCTAAAAATATAAACTGCTACTGTAAACGAACGCTTTAACCTAGAAGAACAACATTTGGTGAGTCAAGTGGGATTTGTGTACTTGTCATTCCCACCACGTATCATCCAGATTGGGTGAAAAAATATTTGCTGGTATTTCGGAAACTCGTAATTTCTTGGAAGCTTGGCAACCCATTTCAATGAAAGTGCATTTCCACAGTCTCTGCTTAGTGCTACTTGAAGAGGAAACAAACCATAGAGACAAAACTTAGAAGTACTTTTTTTTTGTCAAGATTCAAAGAGAGACTACAAACCATGTTGGATTTAGAGTTCCAAATTCATCTATCTATATAGGAGAGAACAGAGGGAAACCTAAATATCAAAACGACTACTGTAGATGAACGCTTCAACCTAGAAGAACAAAATTTGGTGAGCCAAGTGGGATTTGTGTACTTGTCATTAGCACCACGTATCATCCAGATTGGGTGAAAAAATATTTGCTGGTATTTCGGAAGCTCGTAATTTCTTGGAAGCTTGGCAACCCCTCTCAATGAAAGTGCTTTTCCACAGTCTGTGCCTAGGGCTACTTGAAGAGGAAACAAGCCATAGAGACAAAACTGAGAACTCCTTTATTTTGTCAAGTTTCAAAGTGCTACTACAAACCATGTTGGATTTAGAGTTCCAAATTCATCTATCTATATAAGAGAGAACAAAGGGAAACCTAAAAATAAAAACTGCTACTGTAAACTAACGCTTCAACCTAGAAGAACAAAATTTGGTATGCCAAGTGGGATTTTTGTACCGATCATTACCACCAAGTATCATCAAGATTGGGTGAAAAAATATTTGCTGGTATTTCGGAAACTCGTAATTTCTTGGAAGCTTGGCAACCCCTTTCAATGAAACTGCTTTTCCACAGTCTCTTCTTAGGGATACTTGAAGAGGATACAAACCATAGAGAAAAAACTGAGAACTACTTTTTTTTGTCAAGTTTCAAAGAGCGACTACAAACCATGTTGGATTTAGAGTTCCAAATTCATCTATGTATATAGGAGAGAACAGAGGGAAACCTAAATATAAAAACGACTAGTGTAGACGAACGCTTCAACCTAGAAGAACAAAATTTGGGGAGCCAAGTGGGACTTGTGTACTGATCATTACCACCAAGTATCATCAAGATTTTGTGAAAAAATATTTGCTGGTATTTCGGAAACTGGTTATTTCTTAGAAGCTTGGCAACCCCTCTCAATGAATGTGCTTTTCCACAGTCTCTGCCCAGGGCTACTTGAAGAGGAAACAAAACATAGAGAAAAAACTGAGAACTACTATTTTTATCAAGTTTCGAGGAGCTACTATAAACCATGTTGGATTTAGAGTTCCAAATTCATCTATCTACATAGGAGAGAACAGAGGGAAACCTAAAAATAAAAACTGCTATTGTAAACTAATGCTTCAACCTAGAAGATCAAATTTTGTTGAGCCAATAGGGATTTGTGTACTTGTCATTACCACCACGTTTCATCAAGATTGGGTGAAAATATATTAGCTGGTATATCAGAAACTCGTTATTTCTTGAAAGCTTGGCAACACCTCTCAATGAAAGTGCTTTTCCCCAGTCTGTGCCTAGGGCTATTTGAAGATGAAGCAAACCATAGAGACAAAACTGAGAACTCCTTTATTTTGACAAGTTTCAAAGAGCTACTAGAAACCATGTTGCATTTAGAGTTCCAAATTCATCTATCTGTATAGGAGAGAACATAGTGAAAAATAAAAATAAAAACTCCTACTGTAAACGAACGCTTCAACCTAGAAATACAAAATTTGGTGAGCCAAGTGGGATTTGTGTACTGATCATTACCACCAAGTACCCTCATGATTGGGTGAAAAAATATTTCCTGTTATTTCGGAAACTCGTTATTTCTTATAAGTTTGGCAACCACTCTCAATGAAAGTGCTTTTTCACAGTCTGTGCCTAGGGCTACTTGAATAGGAAACAAACCATAGAGAGAAAACTGAGAACTCCTTTTTTTGTCAAGTTTCAAAGAGCTACTACAAACCATGTTGGATTTAGAGTTCCAAAATTATCTATCTATATAGGAGAGAACAGAGGGAAACCTACAAATAAAAACTGCTACTGTAAACTAACGCTTCAACCTAGAAGAACAAAATTTGGTGAGCCAAGTAGGATTTGTATACCAATCAATACCACAAATTATCATCAAGATTGGGTGAAAAAATATTTGCTGGTATTTCGGAAACTCGTAATTTCTTGGAAGCTTGGCAACCCCTTTCAATGAAACTGCTTTTCCACAGTCTCTGCTTAGGGATACTTGAAGAGGAAACAAACCATAGAGACAAAACTGAGAACTACTTTTTTTTGTCAAATTTCAAAGAGCGACTACAAACCATGTTGGATTTAGAGTTCCAAATTCATCTATCTATATCGGAGAGAACAGAGGGAAACCTAAATATAAAAATGACTACTGTAGACGAACGCTTCAACCTAGAAGAACAAAATTTCTTGAGCCAAGTGGGATTTGTGTACTGATCATTACCACCTAGTATCATCAAGATTGGGTGAAAAAATATTTGCTGGTATTACGGAAACTCGTAATTTCTTGGAAGCTTGGCAACCCCGTTCAATGAAAGTGCTTTTCCACAGTCTCTGCTTAGGGCTACTTGAAGACGAAACAAACCATAGAGAGAAAACAGAGAAATAATTTATTTTGTCAAGTTTCAAAGAGCTTCTACAAACCATGTTGGATTTAGAGTTCCAAATTCATCTACCTATATGGGAGAGAACAGAGTGAAACCTAAATATCAAAACTGCTACTGTAGACGAACACTTAAACCTAGAAGAACAAAATTTGGTGAGCCATGTGGGATTTCTGTACTTGTCATTACCACCAAGTATCATCAGGATTGGGTGAAAAAAATATTTGCTGGTATTTCGGAAACTCGTTATTTCTTAGAACCTAGGCAACCCCTCTCAAGGAAAGTGCTTTTCCACAGTCTGTGCCTAGGGCTACTTGAAGAGGAAACAAGCCATAGAGACAAAACTGAGAACTACTATTTTTTGGTGAAGTTTCTAAGAGCGACTACAAACCATGTTGGATTTAGAGTTCCAAACTCATCTATCTATATAGGAGAGAACAGAGGGAAACCTAAATATAAAAACGACTAGTGTACATGAACGCTTCAACCTAGAAGAACACAATTTGGTGAGCCAAGTGGGATTTGTGTACTGATCATTACCACCAAGTATCTTCAAGATTGGGTGAAAAAATATTTGCTGGTATTTCGGAAACTCGTTATTTCTTGGAAGCTTGGCAACCCCTTTCAATGAAAGTGCTTTTCCAAAGCCTATGCTTAGGGCTACTTGAAGAGGAAACAAACCATACAGACAAAACTGAGAACTACTTTTTTTTCTCAAGTTTCAAGAGCGACTACAAACCATGTTGGATTTAGAGTTCCAAATTCATCTATCTATATAGGAGAGAACAGAGGGAAACATAAAAATATAAAATGCTACTGTAAACGAACGCTTCAACCTAGAAGAACAAACTCGTTATTTCTTGGAAGCTTGGCAACCCCTTTCAATGAAAGTGCTTTTCCACAGTCTCTGCTTAGGGCTACTTGAAGAGGAAATAAACCATAGAGACAAAACTGAGAACTACTTTTTTTTTTTTGTCAAGTTTCAAAGAGCGACTACAAACCATGTTGGATTTAGAGTTCCAAATTAATCTATCTATATCGGAGAGAACAGAGGGAAACCTAAATATAAAAACGACTACTGTAGCCGAACGCTTCAACCTAGAAGAACAAAATTTGGTGAGCCAAGTGGGATTTGTTTACTGATCATTACCACGAAGTATCATCAAGATTGGGTGAAAAATTATTTGCTGGTTTTTCGGAAACTCGTTATTTCTTGGAAGCTTTGCAACCCCTGTCAATGAAAGTGCTTTTCCACAGTCTCTGCTTAGGGATACTTGAAGAGGAAACAAATTATAGAGACAAAACTGAGAACTCCTTTATTTTGTCAAGTTTCAAAGAGCTACTACAAACCATGTTGGATTTAGAGTTCCAAATTCATCTATCTACATAGAAGAGAAAAGAGTGAAACCTAAACATAAAAACTCATACTGTAGATGAACGCTTCAACCTAGAAGAACAAATTTGGTCAGCCATGTGGGATTTGTGTACCGATCATTACCACCAAGTATCATCAAGATTGGGTGAAAAAATATTTGCTGGTGTTTCAGAAACTCGTTATTTCTTGGAAGCTTGGCAACCCCTTTCAATGAAAGTGCTTTTCCACAGTCTCTGCTTAGGCCTACTTGAAGAGGAAACAAACCATAGAGACAAAACTGAGAACTACTTTATTTTGTCAAGTTTCAAAGAGCTACTACAAACCATGTTGGATTTAGAGTTCCAAATTCATCTATCTATATAGGAGAGAACAGAGGGAACCCTGAGAATATAAACTGCTACTGTAAACGAACGCTTCAAACTAAAAGACCAAAATTTGGTGAGTCAAGTGGGATTTGTGTTCCGATCATGAAAACCAAGTATCATCAAGATTGGGTGAAAAAATACATGCTGGTTTTCCTGAAACTCGTAATTTCTTGGAAGCTTGCAACCCCTTTCAATGAAAGTGCTTTTCCACAGTCTCTCCTTAGGGCTACTTGAAGAGGAAACAAATTATAGAGACAAAACTGAGAACTCCATTATTTTGTCAAGTTTCAAAGATCTACTACAAACCATGTTGGATTTAGAGTTCCAAATTCATCTATCTACATAGGAGAGAACAGAGTGAAACCTAAACATAAAAACTGCTACTGTAGACGAACGCTTCAACCTAGAAGAACATAATTTGGTGAGCCAAGTGGTATTTGTGTACTGATCATTACCACCAAGTTTCATCAAGATTGGGTGAAAAAATATTTGCTGGTATTTCGGAAACTCGTTATTTTTAGAAGCTTGGCCACCACTCTCAATGAAAGTGCTTTTCCACAGTCTGTGCCTAGGGCTACCTGAATAGGAAACAAACCATTGAGACAAAAGTGATTTCCTTTATTTTGTCAACTTTCAAAGTGCTACTACAAACCATGTTGAATTAAGTGTTCCAAATTCATCTATCTATATAGGAGAGAACAGAGGGAAAACTAAAAATAAGAACTGCTGCTGTAAACGAACGCTTCAACCTAGAGGAAAAAAATTTGGTGAGCCAAGTAGGATTTGTGTAATGATCATTACCACCACGTATCATCAAGATTGGGTGAAAAAATATTTGATGGTATTTCGTAAATTCGTAATTTCTTGGAAGCTTGGCAACACCTTTCAATGAAAATGCTTTTCCACAATCTCTGTATGGGCTACTTAAAGAGAAAACAAATTATAGACACAAAACTGAGAACTCCTTTATTTTGTCAAGTTTCAAAGAGCTACTACAAACCATGTTGGATTTAGAGTTCCAAATTATCTATCTACATAGAAGAGAAAAGAGTGTAACCTAAACATAAAAACTCATACTGTAGATGAACGCTTCAACCTAGAAGAACAAAATTTGGTGAGCCATGTGGGATTTGTGTACCGATCATTACCACCAAGTATCATCAAGATTGGGTGAAAAAATATTTGCTGGTGTTTCAGAAACTCGTTATTTCTTGGAAACTTGGCAACCCCTTTCAATGAAAGTGCTATTCCACAGTCTCTACTTAGGGCTACTTGAAGAGGAAACAAACCGTAGAGACAAAACTGAGAACTACTTTTTTTTTTGTTAAGTTTCACAGAGCGACTACAAAAAATGTTGCATTTAGAGTTCCAAATTAATCTATCTATATAGGAGAGAACAGAAGGAAACCTAAATATAAAAACGACTACTGTAGACGAACGCTTCAACCTAGAAGAACAAAATTTGGTGAGCCAAGTCAAATTTGTGTACTTGTCATTACCACCACGTATCATCAAGATTGGGTGGAAAAATATTTGCTGGTATTTCGGAAACTCGTAATTTATAGGAAGCTTGGCAACCCTTTTTAATTAAAGTGCTTTTCCACAGTCTCTGCTTAGGGCTAATTGAAGAAAAAACAAACCATAGAGACAAAACTGAGAACTACATTTTTTTGTCAAGTTTCAAAGAGCAACTACAAACCATGTTGGATTTAGAGTTCCAAATTAATCTATCTATATAGGAGAGAACAGAGGAAAACCTAAATATAAAAACGACTACTGTAGCCGAACGCTTCAACCTAGAAGAACAAAATTTGGTGAGCCAAATTGGAGTTGTGTACTTGTCATTACCACCACGTATCATCAAGATTGGTTAAAAAAATATTTGCTGGTATTTCGGAAACTCGTTATTTCTTAGAAGCTTTGCAACCTCTCTCAATGAAAGTGCTTTTCCACAGTATGTGCCTAGGGCTACTTGAAGAGGAAACAAATCATAAAGACAAAACTGAGAACTAGTTTTTTTTTTTCAAGTTTCAAAGAGCTACTACAAACCATGGTTGATTTAGAGTTCCAAAGTCATCTATCTATATAGGAGAGAACACAGGGAAACCTAAAAATAAAAACTGCTACTGTCAACGAATGCTTCAACCTAGAAGAACTAAATTTGGTGACCCAAGTGGGATTTGTGTACTTGTCATTAAAACCAAGTATCATCAAGATTGGGTTAAAAAATATATGCTGGTATTTCGGAAACTCGTAATTTCTTGGAAATTTGGCAACCCATTTCAATGAAAGTGCTTTTCCAAAGTCTCTGCTTTGGGCTACTTGAAGAGGACACAAATTATAGAGACAAAGCTGAGAACTCTTTTATTTTGTCAAGTTTCAAAGAGCTACTACAAACCATATTGGATTTAGAGTTCCAAATTCATCTATCTAGATAGGAAGTAACAGAGTGAAACCTAAACATAAAAACTGTTACTGTAGACGAACACTTCAACCTAGAAGAACAAACATTGGTGAGCCAAGTGGGATTTGTGTACTGATCATTACCACCAATTATCATCAAGATTGGGTGAAACAATATTTGCTGGTATTTCAGAAACTCGTTATTTCTTAGAAGCTTGGCAACCCCTCTCAATGAAAGTGCTTTTCCACAGTCTCTGCCCAGGGCTACCTGAAGAGGAAACAAACCATAGATACAAAACTGAGAACTCCTTTATTTTGTCAAGTTTCAAAGAGCTACTAGAAACCATGTTGGATTTAGAGTTCCAAATTCATCTATCTATATCGGAGAGAACAGAGTGAAACCTAAAAATAAAAACTGCTACTTGAAACGAACGCTTCAACCTAGAAGAACAAAATTTGATGAGCCAAGTGGGATTTGTTTACTTGTCATTACCACCAAGTATCATCAAGATTCGGTGAAAAAATGTATGCTGGTATTTCGAAAAATCATTATTTCTTAGAAGCTTGGCAACCCCTTTCAATGAAAGTGCTTTTCCAAAGTCTCTGCTTAGGGCTACTTGAAGAGGACACAAATTATAGAGACAAAGCTGAGAACTCTTTTATTTTGTCAAGTTTCAAAGAGCTACTACAAACCATGTTGGAGTTAGAGTTCCAATTCATCTATCTATATAGGATAGAACAGATGGAAACCTAAAAATAAAAACTGCTACTGTAAACAACGCTTCAACCTAGAAGAACAAAATTTGGTGAGCCAAGTGGGATTTGTGTACTTGTCATTACTACCACGTATCATCCAGACTGGGTAAAAAAATATTTGCTGGTATTTCGGAAACTCATAATTTCTTGTTAGCTTGTCAACCCCTGTCAATGAAAGTGCTT
>NW_027511869.1:0-20244 GCF_048772815.1 Callospermophilus lateralis
AAAGGAGTTCTCAATTTTTTCTCTATGGTTTGTTTCATCTTCAAGTAGCCCCAGGCACAAACGGAGGAAAAGCACTTTCATTGAGAGTGGTTGCCAAGCTTGAAAGAAATTACGAGTTTCCGAAATACCAGCAAATATTTTTTTCACCCAATCTTGATGATACTTGGTGGTAATGATCAGTTCACAAATCCCACTTGGATCACCAAATTTTGTTCTTCTTGATGAAGCTTTCGTCTACAGTAGCAGTTTTTATGTTTAGGTTTCACTCTGTTCTCTGCTATATAGCTAGATGAATTTGGAACTCTAAATCCAACATGGTTAGTAGTGGCTCTTTGAAACTTGACAAAATGAAGGAGTTCTCTGTTTTGTCTCTATGGTTTGTTTCCTCTTCAAGTAGCCCTAGTCACAGAGGGTGGATACGCACTTTCATTGAATGGGGTTGCCAACTTCCAAGAAATTACGAGTTTTCGAAATACCAGCAAATATTTTTTCACCCAATCTTGATGGTACATAGTGTTTTCGATCGGTACACAAATCCCACTTGACTCACCAAATTTTGTTCTTCTAGGTTGAAGCGTTCGTCTACAGTAGCAGTTTTTATATTTAGGTTTCACTCTGTTCTCTCCTATATAGATAGATGAATTTGGAACTCTAAATCCAATATGGTTTGTAGTAGCTCTTTGAAACTTCAAACAATAAAGGAGTTCTCAGTTTTGTCTCTATGGTTTGTTTCCTCTTCAAGTACCCCTAGGAACAGACTCTGGAAAAGCACTTTCATTTAGTGGGGTTGCCAAGCTTCTAAGAAATAACGAGTTTCCGAAATACCAGCAAATATTTTTTCACGCAATCTTGATGACACTTGGTGGTAATGATCAGTACACAAATCCCACTTGGCTCACCAAATTTTGTTCTTCTAGGTTGAAGCGTTCGTCTACAGTAGCAGTTTTTATATTTAGGTTTCACTCTGTTCTCACCTATATGGATAGATGAATTTGGAACTCTAAATCCAACATGGTTTGTAGTATCTCTTTGAACCTTGACAAAATACAGGAGTTCTCAGTTTTGTCTGTATGGTTTGTTTCCTCTTCAATAGCCTTAGGCACAGACTGTGGAAAAGCACTTTCAGTGAGTGGGGTTGCCAAGCTTATAAGAAATAACGAGTTTCCGAATTACCAGCAAATATTAATTCACCCAATCTTGATGATACTTGGTGGTGAAGATCGGTACACAAATCCCACTTGGCTCACCAAATTTTGTTCTTTTAGTTTGAAGCGTTCGTCTACAGTAGCAGTTTTTATATTTAGTTTTCACTCTGTTCTCTCCTATATAGATAGATGAATTTGGAACTCTAAATCCAATATGGTTTGTAGTAGCTCTTGAAACTTGAAAAAATAAAGGAGTTCTCAGTTTTTTTCTCTATGGTTTGTTTCCTCTTCAAGTAGCCCCAGGCACAAACGGAGGAAAAGCACTTTCATTGAGAGTGGTTGCCAAGCTTGAAAGAAATTACGAGTTTCCGAAATACCAGCAAATATTTTTTTCACCCAATCTTGATGATACTTGGTGGTAATGATCAGTTCACAAATCCCACTTGGATCACCAAATTTTGTTCTTCTTGATGAAGCTTTCGTCTACAGTAGCAGTTTTTATGTTTAGGTTTCACTCTGTTCTCTGCTATATAGCTAGATGAATTTGGAACTCTAAATCCAACATGGTTTGTAGTGGCTCTTTGAAACTTGACAAAATGAAGGAGTTCTCTGTTTTGTCTCTATGGTTTGTTTCCTCTTCAAGTAGCCCTAGGCACAGAGGGTGGATACGCACTTTCATTGAGAGGGGTTGCCAACTTCCAAGAAATTATGAGTTTTCGAAATACCAGCAAATATTTTTTCACCCAATCTTGATGGTACATAGTGTTTTCGATCGGTACACAAATCCCACTTGACTCACCAAATTTTGTTCTTCTAGGTTGAAGCGTTCGTCTACAGTAGCAGTTTTTATATTTAGGTTTCACTCTGTTTTCTCCTATATAGATAGATGAATTTGGAACTCTAAATCCAATATGGTTTGTAGTAGCTCTTTGAAACTTGAAACAATAAAGGAGTTCTCAGTTTTGTCTCTATGGTTTGTTTCCTCTTCAAGTACCCCTAGGAACCTACTCTGGAAAAGCACTTTCATTTAGTGGGGTTGCCAAGCTTCTAAGAAATAACGAGTTTCCGAAATACCAGCAAATATTTTTTCAGGCAATCTTGATGACACTTGGTGGTAATGATCAGCACACAAATCGCACTTGGCTCACCAAATTTTGTTCTTCTAGGTTGAAGCCTTCGTCTACAGTAGCAGTTTTTATATTTAGGTTTCACTCTGTTCTCTCCTATATGGATAGATGAATTTGGAACTCTAAATCCAACATGGTTTGTAGTAGCTCTTTGAAAGTTGACAAAATAAAGGAGTTCTCAGTTTTGTCTCTATGGTTTGTTTCCTCTTCAAGTACTCCTAGGAACAGACTCTGGAAAAGCACTTTCATTTAGTGGGGTTGCCAAGCTTATAAGAAATAGCGAGTTTCCGAATTACCAGCAAATATTAATTCACCCAATCTTGATGATACTTGGTGGTGAAGATCGGTACACAAATCCCACTTGGCTCACCAAATTTTGTTCTTTTAGTTTGAAGCGTTCGTCTACAGTAGCAGTTTTTATATTTAGGTTTCACTCTGTTCTCTCCTATATAGATAGATGAATTTGGAACTCTAAATCCAATATGGTTTGTAGTAGCTCTTTGAAACTTGAAAAAATAAAGGAGTTCTCAGTTTTTTCTCTATGGTTTGTTTCCTCTTCAAGTAGCCCCAGGCACAAACGGAGGAAAAGCACTTTCATTGAGAGTGGTTGCCAAGCTTCCAAGAAATTACGAGTTTCCGAAATACCAGCAAATATTTTTTTCACCCAATCTTGATGATACTTGGTGGTAATGATCAGTTCACAAATCCCACTTGGATCACCAAATTTTGTTCTTCTTGATGAAGCGTTCGTCTACAGTAGCAGTTTTTATGTTTAGGTTTCACTCTGTTCTCTGCTATATAGCTAGATGAATTTGGAACTCTAAATCCAACATGGTTTGTAGTGGCTCTTTGAAACTTGACAAAATGAAGGAGTTCTCTGTTTTGTCTCTATGGTTTGTTTCCTCTTCAAGTAGCCCTAGGCACAGAGGGTGGATACGCACTTTCATTGAGAGGGGTTGCCAACTTCCAAAAAATTACGAGTTTTCGAAATACCAGCAAATATTTTTTCACCCAATCTTGATGGTACATAGTGTTTTCGATCGGTACACAAATCCCACTTGACTCACCAAATTTTGTTCTTCTAGGTTGAAGCGTTCGTCTACAGTAGCAGTTTTTATATTTAGGTTTCACTCTGTTCTCTCCTATATAGATAGATGAATTTGGAACTCTAAATCCAATATGGTTTGTAGTAGCTCTTTGAAACTTGAAACAATAAAGGAGTTCTCAGTTTTGTCTCTATGGTTTGTTTCCTCTTCAAGTACCCCTAGGAACAGACTCTGGAAAAGCACTTTCATTTAGTGGGGTTGCCAAGCTCTAAGAAATAACGAGTTTCCGAAATACCAGCAAATATTTTTTCAGGCAATCTTGATGACACTTGGTGGTAATGATCAGTACACAAATCGCACTTTCTCACCAAATTTTGTTCTTCTAGGTTGAAGCGTTCGTCTACAGTAGCAGTTTTTATATTTAGGTTTCACTCTGTTCTCTCCTATATGGATAGATGAATTTGGAACTCTAAATCCAACATGGTTTGTAGTAGCTCTTTGAAACTTGACAAAATAAAGGAGTTCTCAGTTTTGTCTCTATGGTTTGTTTCCTCTTCAATAGCCTTAGGCACAGACTGTGGAAAAGCACTTTCAGTGAGTGGGGTTGCCAAGCTTATAAGAAATAACGAGTTTCCGAATTACCAGCAAATATTAATTCACCCAATCTTGATGATACTTGGTGGTGAAGATCGGTACACAAATCCCACTTGGCTCACCAAATTTTGTTCTTTTAGTTTGAAGCGTTCGTCTACAGTAGCAGTTTTTATATTTAGGTTTCACTCTGTTCTCTCCTATATCGATAGACGAATTTGGAACTCTAAATCCAATATGGTTTGTAGTAGCTCTTTGAAACTTCAAACAATAAAGGAGTTCTCAGTTTTGTCTCTATGGTTTGTTTCCTCTTCAAGTAGCCCCAGGCACAAACGGAGGAAAAGCACTTTCATTGAGAGTGGTTGCCAAGCTTCCAAGAAATTACGAGTTTCCGAAATACCAGCAAATATTTTTTTCACCCAATCTTGATGATACTTGGTGGTAATGATCAGTTCACAAATCCCACTTGGATCACCAAATTTTGTTCTTCTTGATGAAGCTTTCGTCTACAGTAGTAGTTTTTATGTTTAGGTTTCACTCTGTTCTCTGCTATATAGCTAGATGAATTTGGAACTCTAAATCCAACATGGTTAGTAGTGGCTCTTTGAAACTTGACAAAATGAAGGAGTTCTCTGTATTGTCTCTATGGTTTGTTTCCTCTTCAAGTAGCCCTAGGCACAGAGGGTGGATACGCACTTTCATTGAGAGGGGTTGCCAACTTCCAAGAAATTACGAGTTTTCGAAATACCAGCAAATATTTTTTCACCCAATCTTGATGGTACATAGTGTTTTCGATCGGTACACAAATCCCACTTGACTCACCAAATTTTGTTCTTCTAGGTTGAAGCGTTCGTCTACAGTAGCAGTTTTTATATTTAGGTTTCACTCTGTTCTCTCCTATATAGATAGATGAATTTGGAACTCTAAATCCAATATGGTTTGTAGTAGCTCTTTGAAACTTGAAACAATAAAGGAGTTCTCAGTTTTGTCTCTATGGTTTGTTTCCTCTTCAAGTACCCCTAGGAACAGACTCTGGAAAAGCACTTTCATTTAGTGGGGTTGCCAAGCTTCTAAGAAATAACGAGTTTCCGAAATACCAGCAAATATTTTTTCACGCAATCTTGATGACACTTGGTGGTAATGATCAGTACACAAATCGCACTTGGCTCACCAAATTTTGTTCTTCTAGGTTGAAGCGTTCGTCTACAGTAGCAGTTTTTATATTTACGTTTCACTCTGTTCTCTCCTATATGGATAGATGAATTTGGAACTCTAAATCCAACATGGTTTGTAGTAGCTCTTTCAAACTTGACAAAATAAAGGAGTTCTCAGTTTTGTCTCTATGGTTTGTTTCCTCTTCAATAGCCTTAGGCACAGACTGTGGAAAAGCACTTTCAGTGAGTGGGGTTGCCAAGCTTATAAGAAATAACGAGTTTCCGAATTACCAGCAAATGTTAATTCACCCAATCTTGATGATACTTGGTGGTGAAGATCGGTACACAAATCCCACTTGGCTCACCAAATTTTGTTCTTTTAGTTTGAAGCGTTCGTCTACAGTAGCAGTTTTTATATTTAGTTTTCACTCTGTTCTCTCCTATATAGATAGATGAATTTGGAACTCTAAATCCAATATGGTTTGTAGTAGCTCTTGAAACTTGAAAAAATAAAGGAGTTCTCAATTTTTTCTCTGTGGTTTGTTTCCTCTTCAAGTAGCCCCAGGCACAAACGGAGGAAAAGCACTTTCATTGAGAGTGGTTGCCAAGCTTGAAAGAAATTACGAGTTTCCGAAATACCAGCAAATATTTTTTTCACCCAATCTTGATGATACTTGGTGGTAATGATCAGTTCACAAATCCCACTTGGATCACCAAATTTTGTTCTTCTTGATGAAGCTTTCGTCTACAGTAGCAGTTTTTATGTTTAGGTTTCACTCTGTTCTCTGCTATATAGCTAGATGAATTTGGAACTCTAAATCCAACATGGTTAGTAGTGGCTCTTTGAAACTTGACAAAATGAAGGAGTTCTCTGTTTTGTCTCTATGGTTTGTTTCCTCTTCAAGTAGCCCTAGTCACAGAGGGTGGATACGCACTTTCATTGAGAGGGGTTGCCAACTTCCAAGAAATTACGAGTTTTCGAAATACCAGCAAATATTTTTTCACCCAATCTTGATGGTACATAGTGTTTTCGATTGGTACACAAATCCCACTTGACTCACCAAATTTTGTTCTTCTAGGTTGAAGCGTTCGTCTACAGTAGCAGTTTTTATATTAGGTTTCACTCTGTTCTCTCCTATATAGATAGATGAATTTGGAACTCTAAATCCAATATGGTTTGTAGTAGCTCTTTGAAACTTGAAACAATAAAGGAGTTCTCAGTTTTGTCTCTATGGTTTGTTTCCTCTTCAAGTACCCCTAGGAACAGACTCTGGAAAAGCACTTTCATTTAGTGGGGTTGCCAAGCTTCTAAGAAATAAAGAGTTTCCGAAATACCAGCAAATATTTTTTCACGCAATCTTGATGACACTTGGTGGTAATGATCAGTACACAAATCCCACTTGGCTCACCAAATTTTGTTCTTCTAGGTTGAAGCGTTCGTCTACAGTAGCAGTTTTTATATTTAGGTTTCACTCTGTTCTCTCCTATATGGATAGATGAATGTGGAACTCTAAATCCAACATGGTTTCTAGTAGCTCTTTGAAACTTGACAAAATACAGGAGTTCTCAGTTTTGTCTGTATGGTTTGTTTCCTCTTCAATAGCCTTAGGCACAGACTGTGGAAAAGCACTTTCAGTGAGTGGGGTTGCCAAGCTTATAAGAAATAACGAGTTTCCGAATTACCAGCAAATATTAATTCACCCAATCTTGATGATACTTGGTGGTGAAGATCGGTACACAAATCCCACTTGGCTCACCAAATTTTGTTCTTTTAGTTTGAAGCGTTCGTCTTCAGTAGCAGTTTTTATATTTAGGTTTCACTCTGTTCTCTCCTATATAGATAGATGAATTTGGAACTCTAAATCAAATATGGTTTGTAGTAGCTCTTTGAAACTTGAAAAAATAAAGGAGTTCTCAGTTTTTTCTCTATGGTTTGTTTCCTCTTCAAGTAGCCCCAGGCACAAACGGAGGAAAAGCACTTTCATTGAGAGTGGTTGCCAAGCTTCCAAGAAATTACGAGTTTCCGAAATACCAGCAAATATTTTTTTCACCCAATCTTGATGACACTTGGTGGTAATGATCAGTTCACAAATCCCACTTGGAACACCAAATTTTGTTCTTCTTGATGAAGCGTTCGTCTACAGTAGCAGTTTTTATGTTTAGGTTTCACTCTGTTCTCTGCTATATAGCTAGATGAATTTGGAACTCTAAATCCAACATGGTTTGTAGTGGCTCTTTGAAACTTGACAAAATGAAGGAGTTCTCTGTTTTGTCTCTATGGTTTGTTTCCTCTTCAAGTAGCCCTAGGCACAGAGGGTGGATACGCACTTTCATTGAGAGGGGTTGCCAACTTCCAAGAAATTACGAGTTTTCGAAATACCAGCAAATATTTTTTCACCCAATCTTGATGGTACATAGTGTTTTCGATTGGTACACAAATCCCACTTGACTCACCAAATTTTGTTCTTCTAGGTTGAAGCTTTCGTCTACAGTAGCAGTTTTTATATTTAGGTTTCACTCTGTTCTCTCCTATATAGATAGATGAATTTGGAACTCTAAATCCAATATGGTTTGTAGTAGCTCTTTGAAACTTGAAACAATAAAGGAGTTCTCAGTTTTGTCTCTATGGATTGTTTCCTCTTCAAGTACCCCTAGGAACAGACTCTGGAAAAGCACTTTCATTTAGTGGGGTTGCCAAGCTTCTAAGAAATAACGAGTTTCCGAAATACCAGCAAATATTTTTTCACGCAATCTTGATGACACTTGGTGGTAATGATCAGTACACAAATCCCACTTGCCTCACCAAATTTTGTTCTTCTAGGTTGAAGCGTTCGTCTACAGTAGCAGTTTTTATATTTAGGTTTCACTCTGTTCTCTCCTATATGGATAGATGAATTTGGAACTCTAAATCCAACATGGTTTGTAGTAGCTCTTTGAAACTTGACAAAATACAGGAGTTCTCAGTTTTGTCTGTATGGTTCGTTTCCTCTTCAATAGCCTTAGGCACAGACTGTGGAAAAGCACTTTCAGTGAGTGGGGTTGCCAAGCTTATAAGAAATAACGAGTTTCCGAATTACCAGCAAATATTAATTCACCCAATCTTGATGATACTTGGTGGTGAAGATCGGTACACTAATCCCACTTGGCTCACCAAATTTTGTTCTTTTAGTTTGAAGCGTTCGTCTACAGTAGCAGTTTTTATATTTAGGTTTCACTCTGTTCTCTCCTATATAGATACATGAATTTGGAACTCTAAATCCATCATGGTTTGTAGTGGCTCTTTGAAACTTGACAAAATAAAGGAGTTCTCAGTTTTGTCTCTATGGTTTGTTTCCTCTTCAAGTAGCCCTAGGCACAGACTGTGGAAAAGCACTTTCATTGAGAGGGGTTGCCAAGCTTCTAAGAATTAACGAGTTTCCGAAATACCAGGAAATATTTTTTCACCCAATCTTGATGATACTTGGTGGTAATGACAAGTACACAAATCCCACTTGGCTCACAAAATTTTGTTCTTCTAGGTTGAAGCGTTCGTCTACAGTAGCAGTTTTTATATTTAGGTTTCACTCTGTTCTCTCCTATATAGATACATGAATTTGGAACTCTAAATCGAATATGGTTTGCAGTAGCTCTTTGAAACTTGACAAAATAAAGGAGTTCTCAGTTTGGTCTATATGGATTGTTTCCTCTTCAAGTAGCCCTAGGCACTTACTGTGGAAAAGCACTTTCATTGAGAGGGGTTGCCAAGCTTCTAATAAATAACGAGTTTCCGAAATACCAGCAAATATTTTTTTACCGAATCTTGATGATATTGGTGGTGATGATCGGTAAACAAATCCTACTTGGCTCACCAAATTTTGTTCTTCTAGGTTGAAGCGTTCGTCTACAGTAGCAGTTTTTATGTTTAGGTTTCACTCTGTTCTCTGCTATATAGATAGATGAATTTGGAACTCTAAATCCATCATGGTTTGTAGGGGCTCTTTGAAACTTGACAAAATAAAGTAGTTTTCAGTTTTGTCTCTATAATTTGTTTCCGCTTCATGTAGCCCTAAACAGAGACTGTGGAAAAGCACTTTCATTGAAAGGGGTTGCCAAGCTTCCAAGAAATTACAAGTTTCTGAAATACCAGCAAATAATTTTTTCACCCAATGTTGATGATTCGTGCTGGTAATGATCGGTACACAAATCCCACTTGGCTCACCAAATTTTGTTCTTCTAGTTTGAAGCGTTCATCTACAGTAGCAGTTTTTATATTTAGGTTTCACTCTGTTCTCTGCTATATAGATAGATGAATTTGGAACTCTAAATCCATCATGGTTTGTACTAGCTCTTTGAAACTTGAAAAAATAAAGGAGTTCTCAGTTTTGTCTCTATGGTTTCTTTCCTCTGCAAGTAGCCGTAGGCACAGACTGTGGAAAAGCACTTTCATTGAAAGGGTTTGCCAAGCTTCCAAGAAATTACGAGTTTTCGAAATATCAGCAAATATATTTTTACCCAATCGTGATGATACGTGGTGGTAATGACAAGTACACAAATCCCACTTGGCTCACCAAATTTTGTTCTTTGAGGTTGAAGCGTTCGTTTACAGTAGCAGTATTTAATTTTACGTTTCACTATGTTCTCTCTATATAGATAGATGAATTTGGAACTCTAAATCCAACATTATTTGTAGTAGCTATTGGAAACTTGACAAAATAAAAGAGGTCTCAGTTTTGTCTCTATGTTTTGTTTCCTCTTCAAGTAGCCCTAGTCAATGACTGTGGGAAAGCACTTTCATTGAGAGGGGTTGCCAAGCTTCCAAGAAATTACGAGTTTCCGAAATACCAGCAAATATTTTTTTCACCCAATATTGATGATACTTGGAGGTGATAAGCGGTCCACAAATCCAACGTGGCTCACTAAATTTTGTTCTTCTAGGTTGAATCGTTCGTCTACAGTAGCAGTTTTTATATTTAGGTTTCACTCTGTTCTCTCATAAATAGATAGATGAATTTGGAACTCTAAATCCAATATGGTTTGCAGTAGCTCTTTGAAACTTGACAAAATAAAAGAGTCCTCAGTTTTGTCTCTGTGGTTTGTTTCCTCTTCAAGTAGCCCTAGGCACAGACTGTGGAAAAGCACATTCATTGAGAGCGGTTGCCAAGCTTCTAAAAAATAACGAGTTTCTGAAATACCAGCAAATATTTTTTCACCCAATCTTGATGATACTTGGTGGTAATGATCGGTACACAAATCCCACTTGACTCACCAAATATTGTTCGTCTAGGTTGATGCGTTCGTTTTCAGTAGCAGTTTTTATTTTTAGGTTTCACTCTGTTCTCTCCTATATAGATAGATGAACTTGGAACTCTAAATCCAACATGGTTTGTAGTAGCTCTTTGAAACTTGAGAAAATAAAGGAGTTCTCAGTTTTGTCTCTATGAATTGTTCCCGTTTCAAATAGCCATAAGCAGAGACTGTGGAAAAGCACTTTCATTGAGAGGGGTTGCCAAGCTTCTAAGAAATAACGAGTTTCCGAATTACCAGCAAATATTTTTTTCACATAATCTTGATGATACTTGCTGGTGAAGATCGGTACACAAATCCCACTTGGTTCACCAAATTTTGTTCTTCTAGGTTGAAGGGTTCGTCTACAGTAGTAATTTTTATATTTAGGTTTCACTCTGTTCTCTCCTATATATAGATGAATTTGGAACTCTAAATCTAACATGGTTTGTAGTAGCTCTTTGAAACTTGACAAAATAAAGGAGTTCTCAGTTTTGTCTCTATGATTTGTTTCCGCTTCAAGTAGCCCTAAGCAGTGACTGTGGAAAAGCACTTTCATTGAGAGGGGTTGCCAAGCTTCCAAGAAATTACGAGTTTCCGAAATACCAGCAAATATTTTTTTCACCCAATGTTGAAGATACTTGGTAGTAATGATCAGTACACAAATCCCACTTGGCTCACCAAATTTTGTTCTTCTAGGTTGAAGCGTTCGTCTACAGTAGCAATTTTTATGTTAGGGTTTCACTCTGTTCTCTGCTATATAGATAGATGTATTTGGAACGCTAAATCCAATATGGTTGTAGTGGCTCTTTGAAACTTGACAAAATAAAGGAGTTTTCAGTTTTCTCTCTATGGTTTGTTTCCTCTTCAAGTAGCCGAGGCACAGACTGTGGAAAAGTACTTTCATTGAGAGGGGTTGCCAAGCTTCTAAGAAATAACGAGTTTCCGAAATACCAGCAAATATTTTTTCACCCAATCTTGATGATACTTGGTGGTAATGACAAGGACACAAATCCCACATGGCTCACCAAATTTTGTTCTTCTAGGTTGAAGCGTTCGTCTACAGTAGCAGATTTTATTTTTAGGTTTCACTCTGTTCTCTCTATATAGATAGTTGAATTTGGAACTCTAAATCCAACATGGTTTGTAGTAGCTCTTTGGAACTTGTCAAAATAAAAGAGTTCTCAGTTTTGTCTCTATGGTTTGTTTCCTCTTTTAGTAGCCCTAGGCACAGACTGTGGAAAAGCACTTTCATTGAGAGGGGTTGCCAAGCTTCTAAGAAATAACGAGTTTCTGAAATACCAGCAAATATTTTTTCACCCAATCTTGGTGATACTTGGTGGTGATGAGCGGTCCACAAATCCCACATGGCTCACCAAATTTTGTTCTTCTAGGTTGAAGCGTTCGTCTACAGTAGCAGTTTTTATGTTATGGTTTCACTCTGTTCTCTCCTAAATAGATACATGAATTTGGAACTCTAAATCCAACATGGTTTGTAGTAGCTATTTGAAACTTGACAAAATAAAAGAGTTCTCAGTTTTGTCTCTGTGGTTTGTTTCCTCTTCAAGTAGCCCTAGGCACAGACTGTGGAAAAGCACATTCATTGAGATCGGTTGCCAAGCTTCTAAGAAAAAACGAGTTTCCGAAATACCAGGAAATATTTTTTCACCCAATCTTGATGATACTTGGTGGTAATGACAAGTACACAATTCCCACTTGGCTCAAAAATTTTGTTCTTCTAGGTTTAAGCGTTCGTCTACAGTAGCAGTTTTTATGTTTAGGTTTCACTCTGTTATCTGCTATATAGATAGATGAATTTGGAACTCTAAATCCATCATGGTTTGTAGTGGCTCTTTGAAACTTGACATAATAAAGGAGTTCTCAGTTTTGTCTCTATGGTTTGTTTCCTCTTCAAGTAGCCCTAGGCACAGACTGTGGAAAAGCACTTTCATTTAGAGGGTTTGCCAAGCTTCTAAGAAATAACGAGTTTCCTAAATACCAGGAAATATTTTTTCACCCAATCTTGATGATACTTGGTGGTGAAGATCGGTACACAAATCCTACTTGGTTCACCAAATTTTGTTCTTCTAGGTTGAAGCGTTCGTCTACAGTAGCAATTTTTATATTTAGGTTTCACTCTGTTCTCTCCTATATATAGATGAATTTGGAACTCTAAATCCAACATGGTTTGCAGTAACTCTTTGAAACTTGACAAAATAAAGTAGTTCTCAGTTTTTTCTCTATATTTTGTTTCCTCTTCAAGTAGCCCTAGGCACAGACTGTGGAAAAGCACTTTCATTGAGAGGGGTGTCCAAGCTTCTAAGAAATAACGAGTTTCCGAAATACCAGGAAATATTTTTTCACCCAATCTTGATGATACTTGGTGGTAATGACAAGTACACAAATCCCACTTGGCTCACCAAATTTTGTTTTTCTAGGTTGAAGCGTTCGTCTACAGTAGCAGTTTTTATATTTAGGTTTCACTCTGTTCTCTCCTATATAGATAGATGAATTTGGAACTCTAAATGCAATATGGTTTGCAGTAGCTCTTTGAAACTTGACAAAATAAAGGAGTTCTCAGTTTGGTCTATATGGATTGTTTCCTCTTCAAGTAGCCCTAGGCACTTACTGTGGAAAAGCACTTTCATTGAGAGGGGTTGCCAAGCTTCTAATAAATAACGAGTTTCCGAAATACCAGCAAATATTTTTTCACCGAATCTTGATGATACTTGGTGGTGATGATCGGTAAACAAATCCTACTTGGCTCACCAAATTTTGTTCTTCTAGGTTGAAGCGTTCGTCTACAGTAGCAGTTTTTATGTTTAGGTTTCACTCTGTTCTCTGCTATATAGATAGATGAATTTGGAACTCTAAATCCATCATGGTTTGTAGTGGCTCTTTGAAACTTGACAAAATAAAGGAGTTCTCAGTTTTGTCTCTATGGTTTGTTTCCTCTTCAAGTAGCCCTAGGCACAGACTGTGGAAAAGCACTTTCATTGAGAGGGGTTGCCAAGCTTCTAAGAAATAACGAGTTTCCGAAATACCAGGAAATATTTTTTCACCCAATCTTGATGATACTTGGTGGTAATGACAAGTACACAAATCCCACTTGGCTCACAAAATTTTGTTCTTCTAGGTTGAAGCGTTCGTCTACAGTAGCAGTTTTTATATTTAGGTTTCACTCTGTTCTCTCCTATATAGATACATGAATTTGGAACTCTAAATCGAATATGGTTTGCAGTAGCTCTTTGAAACTTGACAAAATAAAGGAGTTCTCAGTTTGGTCTATATGGATTGTTTCCTCTTCAAGTAGCCCTAGGCACTTACTGTGGAAAAGCACTTTCATTGAGAGGGGTTGCCAAGCTTCTAATAAATAACGAGTTTCCGAAATACCAGCAAATATTTTTTCACGCAATCTTGATGACACTTGGTGGTAATGATCAGTACACAAATCCCACTTGGCTCACCAAATTTTGTTCTTCTAGGTTGAAGCGTTCGTTTACAGTAGCAGTTTATATTTTTAGGTTTCACTCTGTTCTCTACTATATAGATAGATGAATTTGGAACTGTAAATCCAATATGGTTTGTAGTCGCTCTTTGAAACTTGAAAAAATAAAGGAGTTCTCAGTTTTTTCTCTATGGTTTGTTTCCTCTTCAAGTAGCCCCCGGCACAAACGGAGGAAAAGCACTTTCATTGAGAGTGGTTGCAAGCTTCCAAGAAATTACGAGTTTCCGAAATACCAGCAAATATTTTTTCACGCAATCTTGATGACACTTGGTGGTAATGATCAGTACACAAATCCCACTTGGCTCACCAAATTTTGTTCTTCTAGGTTGAAGCTTCGTCTACAGTAGCAGTTTTTAATTTAGGTTTCACTCTGTTCTCTCCTATATGGATAGATGAATTTGGAACTCTAAATCCAACATGGTTTGTAGTAGCTCTTTGAAACTTGACAAAATAAAGGAGTTCTCAGTTTTGTCTCTATGGTTTGTTTCCTCTTCAATAGCCTTAGGCACAGACTGTGGAAAAGCACTTTCAGTGAGTGGGGTTGCCAAGCTTATAAGAAATAACGAGTTTCCGAATTACCAGCAAATGTTAATTCACCCAATCTTGATGATACTTGGTGGTGAAGATCGGTACACAAATCCCACTTGGCTCACCAAATTTTGTTCTTTTAGTTTGAAGCGTTCGTCTACAGTAGCAGTTTTTATATTTAGGTTTCACTCTGTTCTCTCCTATATAGATAGATGAATTTGGAACTCTAAATCCAATATGGTTTGTAGTAGCTCTTTGAAACTTGAAAAAATAAAGGAGTTCTCAGTTCTTTCTCTATGGTTTGTTTCCTCTTCAAGTAGCCCCAGGCACAAACGGAGGAAAAGCACTTTCATTGAGAGTGGATGCCAAGCTTCCAAGAAATTACGAGTTTCCGAAATACCAGCAAATATTTTTTTCACCCAATCTTGATGATACTTGGTGGTAATGATCAGTTCACAAATCCCACTTGGATAACCAAATTTTGTTCTTCTTGATGAAGCGTTCGTCTACAGTAGCAGTTTTTATGTTTAGGTTTCACTCTGTTCTCTGCTATATAGCTAGATGAATTTGGAACTCTAAATCCAACATGGTTTGTAGTGGCTCTTTGAAACTTGACAAAATGAAGGAGTTCTCTGTTTTGTCTCTATGGTTTGTTTCCTCTTCAGGTAGCCCTAGGCACAGAGGGTGGATACGCACTTTCATTGAGAGGGGTTGCCAACTTCCAAGAAATTACGAGTTTTCGAAATACCAACAAATATTTTTTCACCCAATCTTGATGGTACATAGTGTTTTCGATTGGTACACAAATCCCACTTGACTCACCAAATTTTGTTCTTCTAGGTTGAAGCGTTCGTCTACAGTAGCAGTTTTTATATTTAGGTTTCACTCTGTTCTCTCCTATATAGATAGATGAATTTGGAACTCTAAATCCAATATGGTTTGTAGTAGCTCTTTGAAACTTGAAACAATAAAGGAGTTCTCAGTTTTGTCTCTATGGTTTGTTTCCTCTTCAAGTACCCCTAGGAACAGACTCTGGAAAAGCACTTTCATTTAGTGGGGTTGCCAAGCTTGTAAGAAATAACGAGTTTCCGAAATACCAGCAAATATTTTTTCACGCAATCTTGATGACACTTGGTGGTAATGATCAGTACACAAATCCCACTTGGCTCACCAAATTTTGTTCTTCTAGGTTGAAGCGTTCGTCTACAGTAGCAGTTTTTATATTTAGGTTTCACTCTGTTCTCTCCTATATGGATAGATGAATTTGGAACTCTAAATCCAACATGGTTTGTAGTAGCTCTTTGAAACTTGACAAAATACAGGAGTTCTCAGTTTTGTCTGTATGGTTTGTTTCCTCTTCAATAGCCTTAGGCACAGACTGTGGAAAAGCACTTTCAGTGAGTGGGGTTGCCAAGCTTATAAGAAATAACGAGTTTCCGAATTACCAGCAAATATTAATTCACCCAATCTTGATGATACTTGGTGGTGAAGATCGGTACACAAATCCCACTTGGCTCACCAAATTTTGTTCTTTTAGTTTGAAGCGTTCGTCTACAGTAGCAGTTTTTATATTTAGGTTTCACTCTGTTCTCTCCTATATAGATAGATGAATTTGGAACTCTAAATCAAATATGGTTTGTAGTAGCTTTTTGAAACTTGAAAAAATAAAGGAGTTCTCAGTTTTTTCTCTATGGTTTGTTTCCTCTTCAAGTAGCCCCAGGCACAAACGGAGGAAAAGCACTTTCATTGAGAGTGGTTGCCAAGCTTCCAAGAAATTACGAGTTTCCGAAATACCAGCAAATATTTTTTCACGCAATCTTGATGACACTTGGTGGTAATGATCAGTACACAAATCCCACTTGGCTCACCAAATTTTGTTCTTCTAGGTTGAAGCTTCTTCTACAGTAGCAGTTTTTATATTTAGGTTTCACTCTGTTCTCTCCTATATGGATAGATGAATTTGGAACTCTAAATCCAACATGGTTTGTAGTAGCTCTTTGAAACTTGACAAAATAAAGGAGTTCTCAGTTTTGTCTCTATGGTTTGTTTCCTCTTCAATAGCCTTAGGCACAGACTGTGGAAAAGCACTTTCAGTGAGTGGGGTTGCCAAGCTTATAAGAAATAACGAGTTTCCGAATTACCAGCAAATATTAATTCACCCAATATTGATGATACTTGGTGGTGAAGATCGGTACACAAATCCCACTTGGCTCACCAAATTTTGTTCTTTTAGTTTGAAGCGTTCGTCTACAGTAGCAGTTTTTATATTTAGGTTTCACTCTGTTCTCTCCTATATAGATAGATGAATTTGGAACTCTAAATCCAATATGGTTTGTAGTAGCTCTTTGAAACTTGAAAAAATAAAGGATTTCTCAGTTCTTTCTCTATGGTTTGTTTCCTCTTCAAGTAGCCCCAGGCACAAACGGAGGAAAAGCACTTTCATTGAGAGTGGATGCCAAGCTTCCAAGAAATTACGAGTTTCCGAAATACCAGCAAATATTTTTTTCACCCAATCTTGATGATACTTGGTTGTAATGATCAGTTCACAAATCCCACTTGGATAACCAAATTTTGTTATTCTTGATGAAGCGTTCGTCTACAGTAGCAGTTTTTATGTTTAGGTTTCACTCTGTTCTCTGCTATATAGCTAGATGAATTTGGAACTCTAAATCCAACATGGTTTGTAGTGGCTCTTTGAAACTTGACAAAATGAAGGAGTTCTCTGTTTTGTCTCTATGGTTTGTTTCCTCTTCAAGTAGCCCTAGGCACAGAGGGTGGATACGCACTTTCATTGAGAGGGGTTGCCAACTTCCAAGAAATTACGAGTTTTCGTAATACCAGCAAATATTTTTTCACCCAATCTTGATGGTACATAGTGTTTTCGATCGGTACACAAATCCCACTTGACTCACCAAATTTTGTTCTTCTAGGTTGAAGCGTTCGTCTACAGTAGCAGTTTTTATATTTAGGTTTCACTCTGTTCTCTCCTATATAGATAGATGAATTTGGAACTCTAAATCAAATATGGTTTGTAGTAGCTCTTTGAAACTTGAAAAAATAAAGGAGTTCTCAGTTTTTTCTCTATGGTTTGTTTCCTCTTCAAGTAGCCCCAGGCACAAACGGAGGAAAAGCACTTTCATTGAGAGTGGTTGCCAAGCTTCCAAGAAATTACGAGTTTCCGAAATACCAGCAAATATTTTTTTCACCCAATCTTGATGATACTTGGTGGTAATGATCAGTTCACAAATCCCACTTGGATCACCGAATTTTGTTCTTCTTGATGAAGCGTTCGTCTACAGTAGCAGTTTTTATGTTTAGGTTTCACTCTGTTCTCTGCTATATAGCTAGATGAATTTGGAACTCTAAATCCAACATGGTTTGTAGTGGCTCTTTGAAACTTGACAAAATGAAGGAGTTCTCTGTTTTGTCTCTATGGTTTGTTTCCTCTTCAAGTAGCCCTAGACACAGAGGGTGGATACGCACTTTCATTGAGAGGGGTTGCCAACTTCCAAGAAATTACGAGTTTTCGAAATACCAGCAAATATTTTTTCACCCAATCTTGATGGTACATAGTGTTTTCGATCGGTACACAAATCCCACTTGACTCACCAAATTTTGTTCTTCTAGGTTGAAGCGTTCGTCTACAGTAGCAGTTTTTATATTTAGGTTTCACTCTGTTCTCTCCTATATGGATAGATGAATTTGGAACTCTAAATCCAACATGGTTTGTAGTAGCTCTTTGAAACTTGACAAAATAAAGGAGTTCTCAGTTTTGTCTCTATGGTTTGTTTCCTCTTCAATAGCCTTAGGCACAGACTGTGGAAAAGCACTTTCAGTGAGTGGGGTTGCCAAGCTTATAAGAAATAACGAGTTTCCGAATTACCAGCAAATATTAATTCACCCAATCTTGATGATACTTGGTGGTGAAGATCGGTACACAAATCCCACTTGGCTCACCAAATTTTGTTCTTTTAGTTTGAAGCGTTCGTCTACAGTAGCAGTTTTTATATTTAGGTTTCACTCTGTTCTCTCCTATATAGATAGATGAATTTGGAACTCTAAATCCAATATGGTTTGTAGTAGCTCTTTGAAACTTGAAAAAATAAAGGAGTTCTCAGCTTTTTCTCTATGGTTTTTTTCCTCTTCAAGTAGCCCCAGGCACAAACGGAGGAAAAGCACTTTCATTGAGAGTGGTTGCCAAGCTTCCAAGAAATTACGAGTTTCCAAAATACCAGCAAATATTTTTTTCACCCAATCTTGATGATACTTGGTGGTAATGATCAGTTCACAAATCCCACTTGGATCACCAAATTTTGTTCTTCTTGATGAAGCTTTCGTCTACAGTAGCAGTTTTTATGTTTAGGTTTCACTCTGTTCTCTGCTATATAGCTAGATGAATTTGGAACTCTAAATCCAACATGGTTTGTAGTGGCTCTTTGAAACTTGACAAAATGAAGGAGTTCTCTGTTTTGTCTCTATGGTTTGTTTCCTCTTCAAGTAGCCTAGGCACAGAGGGTGGATACGCACTTTCATTGAGAGGGGTTGCCAACTTCCAAGAAATTACGAGTTTTCGAAATACCAGCAAATATTTTTTCAACCAATCTTGATGGTACATAGTGTTTTCGATCGGTACACAAATCCCACTTGACTCACGAAATTTTGTTCTTCTAGGTTGAAGCGTTCGTCTACAGTAGCAGTTTTTATATTTAGGTTTCACTCTGTTCTCTCCTATATAGATAGATGAATTTGGAACTCTAAATCCAATATGGTTTGCAGTAGCTCTTTGAAACTTGAAACAATAAAGGAGTTCTCAGTTTTGTCTCTATGGTTTGTTTCCTCTTCAAGTACCCCTAGGAACAGACTCTGGAAAAGCACTTTCATTTAGTGGGGTTGCCAATCTTCTAAGAAATAACGAGTTTCCGAAATACCAGCAAATATTTTTTCACGCAATCTTGATGACACTTGGCGGTAATGATCAGTACACAAATCGCACTTGGCTCACCAAATTTTGTTCTTCTAGGTTGAAGCGTTCGTCTACAGTAGCAGTTTTTATATTTAGGTTTCACTCTGTTCTCTCCTATATGGATAGATGAATTTGGAACTCTAAATCCAACATGGTTTGTAGTAGCTCTTTGAAACTTGACAAAATAAAGGAGTTCTCAGTTTTGTCTCTATGGTTTGTTTCCTCTTCAATAGCCTTAGGCACAGACTGTGGAAAAGCACTTTCAGTGAGTGGGGTTGCCAAGCTTATAAGAAATAACGAGTTTCCGAATTACCAGCAAATATTAATTCACCCAATCTTGATGATACTTGGTGGTGAAGATCGGCACCCAAATCCCACTTGGCTCACCAAATTTTGTTCTTTTAGTTTGAAGCGTTCGTCTACAGTAGCAGTTTTTATATTTAGGTTTCACTCTGTTTTCTCTTATATAGATAGATGAATTTGGAACTCTAAATCCAATATGGTTTGTAGTAGCTCTTTGAAACTTGAAAAAATAAAGGAGTTCTCAGCTTTTTCTCTATGGTTTGTTTCCTCTTCAAGTAGCCACAGTCACAAACAGAGGAAAAGCACTTTCATTGAGAGTGGTTGCCAAGCTTCCAAGAAATTACGAGTTTCCGAAATACCAGCAAATATTTTTTTCACCCAATCTTGATGATACTTGGTGGTAATGATCAGTTCACAAATCCCACTTGGATCACCAAATTTTGTTCTTCTTGATGAAGCGTTCGTCTACAGTAGCAGTTTTTATGTTTAGGTTTCACTCTGTTCTCTGCTATATAGCTAGATGAATTTGGAACTCTAAATCCAACATGGTTTGTAGTAGCTCTTTGAAACTTGACAAAATAAAGGAGTTCTCAGTTTTGTCTCTATGGTTTGTTTCC